>NW_027136950.1:300000-508999 GCF_040869045.1 Eurosta solidaginis
CGATTTTGTTTTTGCAGATGATAGGTTTTTCTTTGTATATTAATCCACAAGCTGATCCAAGTTTCTATCGTTAACGGTCCAATTTCTACGTCAAAGTGGATGGGGTTAACCGACTAAAAGGGAAAAGTGTCCATATCTATTGTGGGTGGGGTTAACCGACTAAAAGGGATAAGTGTCTATATCTATTGAACCAAGAAAGATAGAATCGATTTTGTTTCTGCAGATGATAGGTTTTTCTCTGTGTATTAATCCACAAGCTGATCCAAGGTTATATCGCTAACGGTTCAATTTCTACGTCATACTGGGTGGGGTTAACCGACTAAAAGGGATAAGTGTCCATATCTATTAAACCAAGAAAAATAGAATCGATTTTGTTTTTGCAGATGATAGGTTCTTATGTGTATATTAATCCACAAGCTGATCCAAGTTTCTATCGCTAATGGTCCAATTTCTACGTCAAAGTGGATGGGGTTAACCGACTAAAAGGGAAAAGTGTCCATATCTATTGTGGGTGGGGTTAACCGACTAAAAGGGATAAGTGTCTATATCTATTGAACCAAGAAAGATAGAATCCATTTTGTTTCTGCAGATGATAGGTTTTTCTGTGTATATTAATCCACAAGCTGATCCAAGATTCTATCGCTAACGGTTCAATTTATATGTCATACTGGGTGGGGTTAACCGACTAAAAGGGATAAGTGTCCATATCTATTGAACCAAGAAAGATAGAATCGATTTTGTTTTTGCAGATGATAGGTTTTTCTGTGTACATTAATCCACAAGCTAATCCAAGGTTCTGTCTCCAACGGATCAATTTCTACGTCATACTGGGTGGGGTTAACCGACTAAAAGGGATAAGTGTCCATATCTATTGAACCAAGCAAGATATAATGGATTTTTTTTTTTTGTAGGTGGTAAGTTTTTATGTGTATATTAATCCACTAGCTGATCCAAGGTTCTATCGTTAACGGTTTAATTTCTACGTCAAAGTGGGTGGGGTTAACCGACTAAATGGGAAAAGTGCCATATCTATTGAACCAAGCAAGATAGAATCGATTTTGGTTTTGCAGATGATAGTTTTTTCTGTGTATATTAATCCACATGCTGATCCAAGGTTCTGTCGTTAACGGTTCAATTTCTACGTCAAAGTGGGTGGGGTTAACCGACCAAAAGGGATAAGTGTCCATATCTATTGAACCAAGCAAGATAGAATCGATTTTGTTTTTGCAGATGATAGGTTTTTATGTGTACATTAATCCACAAGCTGATCCAAGGTTCTATCGCTAACGGTTCAATTTCTACGTCATACTGGGTGGGGTTAACCGACTAAAAGGGATAAGTGTCCATATCTATTGAACCAAGAAAGATAGAATCGATTTTGCTTTTGCAGATGATAGGTTTTTCTGTGTATATTAATCCACAAGCTAATCCAAGGTCCTATCTCTAACGGTTCAATTTATACGTCATACTGGGTGGGGTTAACCTATAAAAGGGATAAGTGTCCATATGTATTGAACCAAGCAAGACAGAATCGATTTTATTTTTGCAGAAGGTAGGTTTTTAAGTGTATATTAATCCACAAGCTGATACAAGGTTCTATCGTTAACGGTTCAATTTCTACGTCAAAGTGGATGGGGTTAACCGACTAAAAGGGAAAAGTGTTCATATCTATTTTGGGTGGGGTTAACCGGCTAAAAGGGATAAGTGTCCATATCTATTGAACCAAGAAAGATAGAATCGATTTTGTTTTTGCAGATGATAGGTTTTTCTTTGTATATTAATCCACAAGCTGATCCAAGTTTCTATCGTTAACGGTCCAATTTCTACGTCAAAGTGGATGGGGTTAACCGATTAAAAGGGAAAAGTGTCCATATCTATTGTGGGTGGGGTTAACCGACTAAAAGGGATAAGTGTCTATATCTATTGAACCAAGAAAGATAGAATCGATTTTGTTTCTGCAGATGATAGGTTTTTCTCTGTGTATTAATCCACAAGCTGATCCAAGGTTATATCGCTAACGGTTCAATTTCTACGTCATACTGGGTGGGGTTAACCGACTAAAAGGGATAAGTGTCCATATCTATTAAACCAAGAAAAATAGAATCGATTTTGTTTTTGCAGATGATAGGTTCTTATGTGTATATTAATCCACAAGCTGATCCAAGTTTCTATCGCTAATGGTCCAATTTCTACGTCAAAGTGGATGGGGTTAACCGACTAAAAGGGAAAAGTGTCCATATCTATTGTGGGTGGGGTTAACCGACTAAAAGGGATAAGTGTCTATATCTATTGAACCAAGAAAGATAGAATCGATTTTGTTTCTGCATATGATAGGTTTTTCTGTGTATATTAATCCACAAGCTGATCCAAGATTCTTTCGCTAACGGTTCAATGTCTACGTCATACTGGGTGGGGTTAACCGACTAAAAGGGATAAGTGTCCATATCTATTGAACCAAGAAAGATAGAATCGATTTTGTTTTTGCAGATGATAGGTTTTTCTGTGTATATTAATCCACAAGCTAATCCAAGGTTCTGTCTCCAACGGATCAATTTCTACGTCATACTGGGTGGGGTTAACCGACTAAAAGGGTTAAGTGTCCATATCTATTGAACCAAGCAAGATATAATCGATTTTTTTTTTGTAGGTGGTAGGTTTTTATGTGTATATTAATCCACTAGCTGATCCAAGGTTCTGTCGTTAACGGTTCAATTTTTACGTCAAAGTGGGTGGGGTTAACCGACCAAAAGGGATAAGTGTCCATATCTATTGAACCAAGCAAGATAGAATCGATTTTGTTTTTGCAGATGATAGGCTTTTATGTGTACATTAATCCACAAGCTGATCCAAGTTTCTATCTATAACGGTTCAATTTCTACGTCAAAGTGGGTGGGGTTAACCGACCAAAAGGGATAAGTGTCCATATCTATTGAACCAAGCAAGATAGAATCGATTTTATTTTTGCAGATGGTAGGTTTTTATGTGTATATTAATTCACAGGCTGACACAAGGTTCTACCGTTAACGGTTCAATTTCTGCGTCAAAGTGGATGGGGTTAACCGACTAAAAGCGATAAATGTCCATATCTATTGAAACAAGCAAGATAGAATCTATTTCGTTTTTGCAGATGATAGGTTTTTCTGTGTATATTAATCCACAAGCTGATCCAAGGTTCTATCGTTAACGGTTCAATTTCTACGTCAAAGTGGATGGGGTTAACCGACTAAAAGGGAAAAGTGTCCATATCTATTGTGGGTGGGGTTAACCGACTAAAAGGGATAAGTGTCCATATCTATTGAACCAAGAAAGATAGAATCGATTTTGTTTTTGCAGATGATAGGTTTTTCTGTGTATATTAATCCACAAGCTAATCCAAGGTTCTGTCTCCAACGGATCAATTTCTACGTCATACTGGGTGGGGTTAACCGACTAAAAGCGATAAGTGTCCATATCTATTGAACCAAGCAATATAGAATTGATTTTTTTTTTTGTAGATGGTAGGTTTTTATGTGTGTATTAATCCACTAGCTGATCCAAGGTTCTATCGTTAACGGTTCAATTTCTACGTCAAAGTGGGTGGGGTTAACCGACTAAAAGGGAAAAGTGTCCATATCTATTGAACCAAGCAAGATAGAATCGATTTTGTTTTTGCAGATGATAGTTTTTTCTGTGTATATTAATCCACATGCTGATCCAAGGTTCTGTCGTTAACGGTTGAATTTCTACGTTAAAGTGGGTGGGGTTAACCGACCAAAAGGGATAAGTGTCCATATCTATTGAACCAAGCAAGATAGAATCGATTTTTTTTTGCAGATGATAGGTTTTTATGTGTACATTAATCCACAAGCTGATCCAAGTTTCTATCGTTAACGGTTCAATTTCTACGTCAAAGTGGGTGGGGTTAACCGACCAAAAGGGATAAGTCTCCATATCTATTGAACCAAGCAAGATAGAATCGATTTTGTTTTTGCAGATGATAGGTTTTTATGTGTACATTAATCCACAAGCTGATCCAAGTTTCTATCGTTAACGGTTCAATTTCTACGTCAAAGTGGGTGGGGTTAACCGACCAAAAGGGATAAGTGTCCATATCTATTGAACCAAGCAAGATAGAATCGATTTTGTTTTTGCAGATGATAGGTTTTTATGTGTACATTAATCCACAAGCTGATCCAAGTTTCTATCGTTAACGGTTCAATTTCTACGTCAAAGTGGGTGGGGTTAACCGACTAAGAGGGATAAGTGTCCATATCTATTGAACCAAGCAAGATAGAATCCATTTTATTTTTGCAGATGGTAGGTTTTTATGTGTACATTAATCCACAAGCTGACACAAGGTTCTACCGTTAACGGTTCAATTTCTGCGTCAAAGTGGATGGGGTTAACCGACTAAAAGCGATAAGTGTCCATATCTATTGAAACAAGCAAGATAGAATCTATTTCGTTTTTGAAGATGATAGGTTTTTATGTGTATATTAATCCACAAGCTGATCCAAGTTTCTATCGTTAACGGTCCAATTTCTACGTCAAAGTGGATGGGGTTAACCGACTAAAAGGGAAAAGTGTCCATATCTATTGTGGGTGGGGTTAACCGACTAAAAGGGATAAGTGTTTATATCTATTGAACCAAGAAAGATAGAATCGATTTTGTTTCTGCAGATGATAGGTTTTTCTGTGTATATTAATCCACAAGCTAATCCAAGGTCCTGTCTCTAACGGTTCAATTTATACGTCATACTGGGTGGGGTTAACCTATAAAAGGGATAAGTGTCCATATGTATTGACCCAAGCAAGACAGAATCGATTTTATTTTTGCAGATGGTAGGTTTTTAAGTGTATATTAATCCACAAGCTGATACAAGGTTCTATCGTTAACGGTTCAATTTCTACGTCAAAGTGGATGGGGTTAACCGACTAAAAGGGAAAAGTGTTCATATCTATTGTGGATGGGGTTAACCGACTAAAAGGGATAAGTGTCCATATCTATTGAACCAAGAAAGATAGAATCGATTTTGTTTTTGCAGATGATAGGTTTTTCTGTGTATATTAATCCACAAGCTGACCCAAGTTTCTATCGTTAACGGTCCAATTTCTACGTCAAAGTGGATGGGGTTAACCGACTAAAAGGGAAAAGTGTCCATATCTATTGTGGGTGGGGTTAACCGACTAAAAGGGATAAGTGTATATATCTATTGAACCAAGAAAGATAGAATCGAGTTGGTTTCTGCAGATGATAGGTTTTTCTGTGTATATTAATGCACAATCTGACACAAGGTTCTACCGTTAACGGTTCAATTTCTGCGTCAAAGTGGATGGGGTTAACCGACTAAAAGGGAAAAGTGTCCATATCTATTGTGGGTGGGGTTAACCGACTAAAAGGGATAAGCGTCCATATCTATTGAACCAAACAAGATAGAATCGATTTTGTTTTTGCAGATGATAGGTTTTTCTGTGTATATTAATCCACAAGCTGATCCAAGTTTCTATCGTTAACGGTTCAATTTCTACGTCAAAGTGGGTGGGGTTAACCGACCAAAAGGGATAAGTGTCCATATCTATTGAACCAAGCAAGATAGAATCGATTTTATTTTTGCAGATAGTATATTAATCCACAAGCTGACACAAGGTTCTACCGTTAGCGGTTCAATTTCTGCGTCAAAGTGGATGGGGTTAACCGACTAAAAGGGAAAAGTGTCCATATCTATTGTGGGTGGGGTTAACCGACTAAAAGGGATAAGCGTCCATATCTATTGAACCAAACAAGATAGAATCGATTTTGTTTTTGCAGATGATAGGTTTTTCTGTGTATATTAATCCACAAGCTGATCCAAGTTTCTATCGTTAACGGTTCAATTTCTACGTCAAAGTGGGTGGGGTTAAGCGACCAAAAGGGATAAGTGTCCATATCTATTGAACCAAGCAAGATAGAATCGATTTTATTTTTGCAGATGGTAGGTTTTATGTGTATATTAATCCACAAGCTGATCCAAGTTTCTATCGTTAACGGTCCAATTTCTACGTCAAAGTGGATGGGGTTAACCGACTAAAAGGGAAAGGTGTCCATATCTATTGTGGGTGGGGTTAACCGACTAAAAGGGATAAGTGTCTATATCTATTGAACCAAGAAAGATAGAATCGATTTTGTTTCTGCAGATGATAGGTTTTTCTGTGTACATTAATCCACAAGCTGATCCAAGGTTCTATCGCTAACGGTTCAATTTCTACGTCATACTGGGTGGGGTTAACCGACTAAAAGGGATAAGTGTCCATATCTATTGAACCAAGAAAGATAGAATCGATTTTGCTTTTGCAGATGATAGGTTTTTCTGTGTATATTAATCCACAAGCTAATCCAAGGTCCTATCTCTAACGGTTCAATTTATACGTCATACTGGGTGGGGTTAACCTATAAAAGGGATAAGTGTCCATATGTATTGAACCAAGCAAGACAGAATCGATTTTATTTTTGCAGAAGGTAGGTTTTTAAGTGTATATTAATCCACAAGCTGATACAAGGTTCTATCGTTAACGGTTCAATTTCTACGTCAAAGTGGATGGGGTTAACCGACTAAAAGGGAAAAGTGTTCATATCTATTGTGGGTGGGGTTAACCGGCTAAAAGGGATAAATGTCCATATCTATTGAACCAAGAAAGATAGAATCGATTTTGTTTTTGCAGATGATAGGTTTTTCTTTGTATATTAATCCACAAGCTGATCCAAGTTTCTATCGTTAACGGTCCAATTTCTACGTCAAAGTGGATGGGGTTAACCGACTAAAAGGGAAAAGTGTCCATATCTATTGTGGGTGGGGTTAACCGACTAAAAGGGATAAGTGTCCATATGTATTGAACCAAGCAAGACAGAATCGATTTTATTTTTGCAGAAGGTAGGTTTTTAAGTGTATATTAATCCACAAGCTGATACAAGGTTCTATCGTTAACGGTTCAATTTCTACGTCAAAGTGGATGGGGTTAACCGACTAAAAGGGAAAAGTGTTCATATCTATTGTGGGTGGGGTTAACCGGCTAAAAGGGATAAGTGTCCATATCTATTGAACCAAGAAAGATAGAATCGATTTTGTTTCTGCAGATGATAGGTTTTTCTCTGTATATTAATCCACAAGCTGATCCAAGGTTATATCGCTAACGGTTCAATTTCTACGTCATACTGGGTGGGGTTAACCGACTAAAAGGGATAAGTGTCCATATCTATTAAACCAAGAAAAATAGAATCGATTTTGTTTTTGCAGATGATAGGTTCTTATGTGTATATTAATCCACAAGCTGATCCAAGTTTCTATCGCTAATGGTCCAATTTCTACGTCAAAGTGGATGGGGTTAACCGACTAAAAGGGAAAAGTGTCCATATCTACTGTGGGTGGGGTTAACCGACTAAAAGGGATAAGTGTCTATATCTATTGAACCAAGAAAGATAGAATCGATTTTGTTTCTGCAGATGATAGGTTTTTCTGTGTATATTAATCCACAAGCTGATCCAAGATTCTATCGCTAACGGTTCAATTTCTACGTCATACTGGGTGGGGTTAACCGACTAAAAGGGATAAGTGTCCATATCTATTGAACCAAGAAAGATAGAATCGATTTTGTTTTTGCAGATGATAGGTTTTTCTGTGTATATTAATCCACAAGCTAATCCAAGGTTCTCTCTCCAACGGATCAATTTCTACGTCATACTGGGTGGGGTTAACCGACTAAAAGGGATAAGTGTCCATATCTATTGAACCAAGCAAGATATAATCGATTTTTTTTTTGTAGGTGGTAGGTTTTTATGTGTATATTAATCCACTAGCTGATCCAAGGTTCTATCGTTAACGGTTTAATTTCTACGTCAAAGTGGGTGGGGTTAACCGACTAAATGGGAAAAGTGTCCATATCTATTGAACCAAGCAAGATAGAATCGATTTTGTTTTTGCAGGTGATAGTTTTTTCTGTGTATATTAATCCACATGCTGATCCAAGGTTCTGTCGTTAACGGTTCAATTTCTACGTCAAAGTGGGTGGGGTTAACCGACTAAATGGGAAAAGTGTCCATATCTATTGAACCAAGCAAGATAGAATCGATTTTGTTTTTGCAGATGATAGTTTTTTCTGTGTATATTAATCCACATGCTGATCCAAGGTTCTGTCGTTAACGGTTCAATTTCTACGTCAAAGTGGGTGGGGTTAACCGACCAAAAGGGATAAGTGTCCATATCTATTGAACCAAGCAAGATAGAATCGATTTTGTTTTTGCAGATGATAGGTTTTTATGTGTACATTAATCCACAAGCTGATCCAAGTTTCTATCGTCAACGGTTCAATTTCTACGTCAAAGTGGGTGGGGTTAACCGACCAAAAGGGATAAGTGTTCATATCTATTGTGGGTGGGGTTAACCGGCTAAAAGGGATAAGTGTCCATATCTATTGAACCAAGAAAGATAGAATCGATTTTGTTTCTGCAGATGATAGGTTTTTCTCTGTATATTAATCCACAAGCTGATCCAAGGTTATATCGCTAACGGTTCAATTTCTACGTCATACTGGGTGGGGTTAACCGACTAAAAGGGATAAGTGTCCATATCTATTAAACCAAGAAAAATAGAATCGATTTTGTTTTTGCAGATGATAGGTTCTTATGTGTATATTAATCCACAAGCTGATCCAAGTTTCTATCGCTAATGGTCCAATTTCTACGTCAAAGTGGATGGGGTTAACCGACTAAAAGGGAAAAGTGTCCATATCTACTGTGGGTGGGGTTAACCGACTAAAAGGGATAAGTGTCTATATCTATTGAACCAAGAAAGATAGAATCGATTTTGTTTCTGCAGATGATAGGTTTTTCTGTGTATATTAATCCACAAGCTGATCCAAGATTCTATCGCTAACGGTTCAATTTCTACGTCATACTGGGTGGGGTTAACCGACTAAAAGGGATAAGTGTCCATATCTATTGAACCAAGAAAGATAGAATCGATTTTGTTTTTGCAGATGATAGGTTTTTCTGTGTATATTAATCCACAAGCTAATCCAAGGTTCTCTCTCCAACGGATCAATTTCTACGTCATACTGGGTGGGGTTAACCGACTAAAAGGGATAAGTGTCCATATCTATTGAACCAAGCAAGATATAATCGATTTTTTTTTTGTAGGTGGTAGGTTTTTATGTGTATATTAATCCACTAGCTGATCCAAGGTTCTATCGTTAACGGTTTAATTTCTACGTCAAAGTGGGTGGGGTTAACCGACTAAATGGGAAAAGTGTCCATATCTATTGAACCAAGCAAGATAGAATCGATTTTGTTTTTGCAGGTGATAGTTTTTTCTGTGTATATTAATCCACATGCTGATCCAAGGTTCTGTCGTTAACGGTTCAATTTCTACGTCAAAGTGGGTGGGGTTAACCGACTAAATGGGAAAAGTGTCCATATCTATTGAACCAAGCAAGATAGAATCGATTTTGTTTTTGCAGATGATAGTTTTTTCTGTGTATATTAATCCACATGCTGATCCAAGGTTCTGTCGTTAACGGTTCAATTTCTACGTCAAAGTGGGTGGGGTTAACCGACCAAAAGGGATAAGTGTCCATATCTATTGAACCAAGCAAGATAGAATCGATTTTGTTTTTGCAGATGATAGGTTTTTATGTGTACATTAATCCACAAGCTGATCCAAGTTTCTATCGTCAACGGTTCAATTTCTACGTCAAAGTGGGTGGGGTTAACCGACCAAAAGGGATAAGTGTCCATATCTATTGAACCAAGCAAGATAGAATCGATTTTATTTTTGCAGATGGTAGGTTTTTATGTGTATATTAATTCACAGGCTGACACAAGGTTCTACCGTTAACGGTTCAATTTCTGCGTCAAAGTGGATGGGGTTAACCGACTAAAAGCGATAAGTGTCCATATCTATTGAAACAAGCAAGATAGAATCTATTTCGTTTTTGCAGATAATAGGTTTTTCTGTGTATATTAATCCACAAGCTGATCCAAGGTTCTATCGTTAACGGTTCAATTTCTACGTCAAAGTGGATGGGGTTAACCGACTAAAAGGGAAAAGTGTCCATATCTATTGTGGGTGGGGTTAACCGACTAAAAGGGATAAGCGTCCATATCTATTGAACCAAACAAGATAGAATCGATTTTGTTTTTGCAGATGATAGGTTTTTCTGTGTATATTAATCCACAAGCTGATCCAAGTTTCTTTCGTTAACGGTTCAATTTCTACGTCAAAGTGGGTTGGGTTAAGCCACCAAAAGGGATAAGTGTCCATATATATTGAACCAAGCAAGATAGAATCGATTTTATTTTTGCAGATGGTAGGTTTTTATGTGTATATTAATTCACAGGCTGACACAAGGTTCTACCGTTAACGGTTCAATTTCTGCGTCAAAGTGGATGGGGTTAACCGACTAAAAGCGATAAGTGTCCATATCTATTGAAACAAGCAAGATAGAATCTATTTCGTTTTTGCAGATGATAGGTTTTTCTGTGTATATTAATCCACAAGCTGATCCAAGGTTCTATCGTTAACGGTTCAATTTCTACGTCAAAGTGGGTGGGGTTAACCGACTAAAAGGGAAAAGTGTCCATATCTATTAAACCAAGCAAGATAGAATCGATTTTGTTTTTGAAGATGATAGGTTTTTATGTGTATATTAATCCACAAGCTGATCCAAGTTTCTATCGTTAACGGTCCAATTTCTACGTCAAAGTGGATGGGGTTAACCGGCTAAAAGGGAAAAGTGTCCATATCTATTTTGGGTGGGGTTAACCGACTAAAAGGGATAAGTGTTTATATCTATTGAACCAAGAAAGATAGAATCGATTTTGTTTCTGCAGATGATAGGTTTTTCTGTGTATATTAATCCACAAGCTAATCCAAGGTCCTATCTCTAACGGTTCAATTTATACGTCATACTGGGTGGGGTCAACCTATAAAAGGGATAAGTGTCCATATGTATTGAACCAAGCAAGACAGAATCGATTTTATTTTTGCAGATGGTAGGTTTTTAAGTGTATATTAATCCACAAGCTGATACAAGGTTCTATCGTTAACGGTTCAATTTCTACGTCAAAGTGGATGGGGTTAACCGACTAAAAGGGAAAAGTGTTCATATCTATTGTGGGTGGGGTTAACCGACTAAAAGGGATAAGTGTCCATATCTATTGAACCAAGAAAGATGGAATCGATTTTGTTTTTGCAGATGATAGGTTTTTCTGTGTATATTAATCCACAAGCTGATCCAAGTTTCTATCGTTAATGGTCCAATTTCTACGTCAAAGTGGATGGGGTTAACCGACTAAAAGGGAAAAGTGTCCATATCTATTGTGGGTGGGGTTAACCGACTAAAAGGGATAAGTGTCTATATCTATTGAACCAAGAAAGGTAGAATCGATTTTGTTTCTGCAGATGATAGGTTTTTCTGTGTATATTAATCCACAAGCTGATCCAAGGTTCTATCGCTAACGGTTCAATTTCTACGTCATACTGGGTGGGGTTAACCGACTAAAAGGGATAAGTGTCCATATCTATTGAACCAAGAAAGATGGAATCGATTTTGTTTTTGCAGATGATAGGTTTTTCTGTGTATATTAATCCACAAGCTGATCCAAGTTTCTATCGTTAATGGTCCAATTTCTACGTCAAAGTGGATGGGGTTAACCGACTAAAAGGGAAAAGTGTCCATATCTATTGTGGGTGGGGTTAACCGACTAAAAGGGATAAGTGTCTATATCTATTGAACCAAGAAAGGTAGAATCGATTTTGTTTCTGCAGATGATAGGTTTTTCTGTGTATATTAATCCACAAGCTGATCCAAGGTTCTATCGCTAACGGTTCAATTTCTACGTCATACTGGGTGGGGTTAACCGACTAAAAGGGATAAGTGTCCATATCTATTGAACCAAGCAAGATAGAATCGATTTTTTTTTGCAGATGGTAGGTTTTTATGTGTATATTAATCCACTAGCTGATCCAAGGTTCTATCGTTAACGGTTCAATTTCTACGTCAAAGTGGGTGGGGTTGCCCGACTAAAAGGGAAAAGTGTTCATATTTATTGAACCAAGCAAGATAGAATCGATTTTGTTTTTGCAGATGATAGTTTTTTCTGTGTATATTAATCCACATGCTGATCCAAGGTTCTGTCGTTAACGGTTCAATTTCTACGTCAAAGTGGGTGGGGTTAACCGACCAAAAGGGATAAGTGTCCATATCTATTGAACCAAGCAAGATAGAATCGATTTTGTTTTTGCAGATGATAGGTTTTTATGTGTACATTAATCCACAAGCTGATCCAAGTTTCTATCGTTAACGGTTCAATTTCTACGTCAAAGTGGGTGGGGTTAACCAACCAAAAGGGATAAGTGTCCATATCTATTGAACCAAGCAAGATAGAATCGATTTTGTTTTTGCAGATGATAGGTTTTTATGTGTACATTAATCCACAAGCTGATCCAAGTTTCTATCGTTAACGGTTCAATTTCTACGTCAAAGTGGGTGGGGTTAACCGACCAAAAGGGATAAGTGTCTATATCTATTGAACCAAGAAAGGTAGAATCGATTTTGTTTCTGCAGATGATAGGTTTTTCTGTGTATATTAATCCACAAGCTGATCCAAGGTTCTATCGCTAACGGTTCAATTTCTACGTCATACTGGGTGGGGTTAACCGACTAAAAGGGATAAGTGTCCATATCTATTGAACCAAGCAAGATAGAATCGATTTTATTTTTGCAGATGGTAGGTTTTTATGTGTATATTAATTCACAGGCTGACACAAGGTTCTACCGTTAACGGTTCAATTTCTGCGTCAAAGTGGATGGGGTTAACCGACTAAAAGCGATAAGTGTCCATATCTATTGAAACAAGCAAGATAGAATCTATTTCGTTTTTGCAGATGATAGGTTTTTCTGTGTATATTAATCCACAAGCTGATCCAAGGTTCTATCGCTAACGGTTCAATTTCTACGTCATACTGGGTGGGGTTAACCGACTAAAAGGGATAAGTGTCCATATCTATTGAACCAAGAAAGATGGAATCGATTTTGTTTTTGCAGATGATAGGTTTTTCTGTGTATATTAATCCACAAGCTGATCCAAGTTTCTATCGTTAATGGTCCAATTTCTACGTCAAAGTGGATGGGGTTAACCGACTAAAAGGGAAAAGTGTCCATATCTATTGTGGGTGGGGTTAACCGACTAAAAGGGATAAGTGTCTATATCTATTGAACCAAGAAAGGTAGAATCGATTTTGTTTCTGCAGATGATAGGTTTTTCTGTGTATATTAATCCACAAGCTGATCCAAGGTTCTATCGCTAACGGTTCAATTTCTACGTCATACTGGGTGGGGTTAACCGACTAAAAGGGATAAGTGTCCATATCTATTGAACCAAGCAAGATAGAATCGATTTTATTTTTGCAGATGGTAGGTTTTTATGTGTATATTAATTCACAGGCTGACACAAGGTTCTACCGTTAACGGTTCAATTTCTGCGTCAAAGTGGATGGGGTTAACCGACTAAAAGCGATAAGTGTCCATATCTATTGAAACAAGCAAGATAGAATCTATTTCGTTTTTGCAGATGATAGGTTTTTCTGTGTATATTAATCCACAAGCTGATCCAAGGTTCTATCGTTAACGGTTCAATTTCTACGTCAAAGTGGATGGGGTTAACCGACTAAAAGGGAAAAGTGTCCATATCTATTGTGGGTGGGGTTAACCGACTAAAAGGGATAAGCGTCCATATCTATTGAACCAAACAAGATAGAATCGATTTTGTTTTTGCAGATGATAGGTTTTTCTGTGTATATTAATCCACAAGCTGAACCAAATTTCTTTCGTTAACGGTTCAATTTCTACGTCAAAGTGGGTTGGGTTAAGCCACCAAAAGGGATAAGTGTCCATATCTATTGAACCAAGCAAGATAGAATCGATTTTATTTTTGCAGATGGTAGGTTTTTATGTGTATATTAATTCACAGGCTGACACAAGGTTCTACCGTGAACGGTTCAATTTCTGCGTCAAAGTGGATGGGGTTAACCGACTAAAAGCGATAAGTGTCCATATCTATTGAAACAAGCAAGATAGAATCTATTTCGTTTTTGCAGATGATAGGTTTTTCTGTGTATATTAATCCACAAGCTGATCCAAGGTTCTATCGTTAACGGTTCAATTTCTACGTCAAAGTGGGTGGGGTTAACCGACTAAAAGGGAAATTGTCCATATCTATTAAACCAAGCAAGATAGAATCGATTTTTTTTTTGAAGATGATAGGTTTTTATGTGTATATTAATCCACAAGCTGATCCAAGTTTCTATCGTTAACGGTCCAATTTCTACGTCAAAGTGGATGGGGTTAACCGGCTAAAAGGGAAAAGTGTCCATATCTATTGTGGGTGGGGTTAACCGACTAAAAGGGATAAGTGTTTATATCTATTGAACCAAGAAAGATAGAATCGATTTTGTTTCTGCAGATGATAGGTTTTTCTGTGTATATCAATCCACAAGCTAATCCAAGGTCCTATCTCTAACGGTTCAATTTATACGTCATGCTGGGTGGGGTCAACCTATAAAAGGGATAAGTGTCCATATGTATTGAACCAAGCAAGACAGAATCGATTTTATTTTTGCAGATGGTAGGTTTTTAAGTGTATATTAATCCACAAGCTGATACAAGGTTCTATCGTTAACGGTTCAATTTCTACGTCAAAGTGGATGGGGTTAACCGACTAAAAGGGAAAAGTGTTCATATCTATTGTGGGTGGGGTTAACCGACTAAAAGGGATAAGTGTCTATATCTATTGAACCAAGAAAGATAGAATCGATTTTGTTTCTGCAGATGATAGGTTTTTCTGTGTATATTAATCCACAAGCTGATCCAAGATTCTATCGCTAACGGTTCAATTTCTACGTCATACTGGGTGGGGTTAACCGACTAAAAGGGATAAGTGTCCATATCTATTGAACCAAGAAAGATAGAATCGATTTTGTTTTTGCAGATGATAGGTTTTTCTGTGTATATTAATCCACAAGCTAATCCAAGGTTCTCTCTCCAACGGATCAATTTCTACGTCATACTGGGTGGGGTTAACCGACTAAAAGGGATAAGTGTCCATATCTATTGAACCAAGCAAGATATAATCGATTTTTTTTTTGTAGGTGGTAGGTTTTTATGTGTATATTAATCCACTAGCTGATCCAAGGTTCTATCGTTAACGGTTTAATTTCTACGTCAAAGTGGGTGGGGTTAACCGACTAAATGGGAAAAGTGTCCATATCTATTGAACCAAGCAAGATAGAATCGATTTTGTTTTTGCAGGTGATAGTTTTTTCTGTGTATATTAATCCACATGCTGATCCAAGGTTCTGTCGTTAACGGTTCAATTTCTACGTCAAAGTGGGTGGGGTTAACCGACTAAATGGGAAAAGTGTCCATATCTATTGAACCAAGCAAGATAGAATCGATTTTGTTTTTGCAGATGATAGTTTTTTCTGTGTATATTAATCCACATGCTGATCCAAGGTTCTGTCGTTAACGGTTCAATTTCTACGTCAAAGTGGGTGGGGTTAACCGACCAAAAGGGATAAGTGTCCATATCTATTGAACCAAGCAAGATAGAATCGATTTTGTTTTTGCAGATGATAGGTTTTTATGTGTACATTAATCCACAAGCTGATCCAAGTTTCTATCGTCAACGGTTCAATTTCTACGTCAAAGTGGGTGGGGTTAACCGACCAAAAGGGATAAGTGTCCATATCTATTGAACCAAGCAAGATAGAATCGATTTTATTTTTGCAGATGGTAGGTTTTTATGTGTATATTAATTCACAGGCTGACACAAGGTTCTACCGTTAACGGTTCAATTTCTGCGTCAAAGTGGATGGGGTTAACCGACTAAAAGCGATAAGTGTCCATATCTATTGAAACAAGCAAGATAGAATCTATTTCGTTTTTGCAGATGATAGGTTTTTCTGTGTATATTAATCCACAAGCTGATCCAAGGTTCTATCGTTAACGGTTCAATTTCTACGTCAAAGTGGATGGGGTTAACCGACTAAAAGGGAAAAGTGTCCATATCTATTGTGGGTGGGGTTAACCGACTAAAAGGGATAAGCGTCCATATCTATTGAACCAAACAAGATAGAATCGATTTTGTTTTTGCAGATGATAGGTTTTTCTGTGTATATTAATCCACAAGCTGATCCAAGTTTCTTTCGTTAACGGTTCAATTTCTACGTCAAAGTGGGTTGGGTTAAGCCACCAAAAGGGATAAGTGTCCATATATATTGAACCAAGCAAGATAGAATCGATTTTATTTTTGCAGATGGTAGGTTTTTATGTGTATATTAATTCACAGGCTGACACAAGGTTCTACCGTTAACGGTTCAATTTCTGCGTCAAAGTGGATGGGGTTAACCGACTAAAAGCGATAAGTGTCCATATCTATTGAAACAAGCAAGATAGAATCTATTTCGTTTTTGCAGATGATAGGTTTTTCTGTGTATATTAATCCACAAGCTGATCCAAGGTTCTATCGTTAACGGTTCAATTTCTACGTCAAAGTGGGTGGGGTTAACCGACTAAAAGGGAAAAGTGTCCATATCTATTAAACCAAGCAAGATAGAATCGATTTTGTTTTTGAAGATGATAGGTTTTTATGTGTATATTAATCCACAAGCTGATCCAAGTTTCTATCGTTAACGGTCCAATTTCTACGTCAAAGTGGATGGGGTTAACCGGCTAAAAGGGAAAAGTGTCCATATCTATTTTGGGTGGGGTTAACCGACTAAAAGGGATAAGTGTTTATATCTATTGAACCAAGAAAGATAGAATCGATTTTGTTTCTGCAGATGATAGGTTTTTCTGTGTATATTAATCCACAAGCTAATCCAAGGTCCTATCTCTAACGGTTCAATTTATACGTCATACTGGGTGGGGTCAACCTATAAAAGGGATAAGTGTCCATATGTATTGAACCAAGCAAGACAGAATCGATTTTATTTTTGCAGATGGTAGGTTTTTAAGTGTATATTAATCCACAAGCTGATACAAGGTTCTATCGTTAACGGTTCAATTTCTACGTCAAAGTGGATGGGGTTAACCGACTAAAAGGGAAAAGTGTTCATATCTATTGTGGGTGGGGTTAACCGACTAAAAGGGATAAGTGTCCATATCTATTGAACCAAGAAAGATGGAATCGATTTTGTTTTTGCAGATGATAGGTTTTTCTGTGTATATTAATCCACAAGCTGATCCAAGTTTCTATCGTTAATGGTCCAATTTCTACGTCAAAGTGGATGGGGTTAACCGACTAAAAGGGAAAAGTGTCCATATCTATTGTGGGTGGGGTTAACCGACTAAAAGGGATAAGTGTCTATATCTATTGAACCAAGAAAGGTAGAATCGATTTTGTTTCTGCAGATGATAGGTTTTTCTGTGTATATTAATCCACAAGCTGATCCAAGGTTCTATCGCTAACGGTTCAATTTCTACGTCATACTGGGTGGGGTTAACCGACTAAAAGGGATAAGTGTCCATATCTATTGAACCAAGAAAGATGGAATCGATTTTGTTTTTGCAGATGATAGGTTTTTCTGTGTATATTAATCCACAAGCTGATCCAAGTTTCTATCGTTAATGGTCCAATTTCTACGTCAAAGTGGATGGGGTTAACCGACTAAAAGGGAAAAGTGTCCACATCTATTGTGGGTGGGGTTAACCGACTAAAAGGGATAAGTGTCTATATCTATTGAACCAAGAAAGGTAGAATCGATTTTGTTTCTGCAGATGATAGGTTTTTCTGTGTATATTAATCCACAAGCTGATCCAAGGTTCTATCGCTAACGGTTCAATTTCTACGTCATACTGGGTGGGGTTAACCGACTAAAAGGGATAAGTGTCCATATCTATTGAACCAAGCAAGATAGAATCGATTTTTTTTTGCAGATGGTAGGTTTTTATGTGTATATTAATCCACTAGCTGATCCAAGGTTCTATCGTTAACGGTTCAATTTCTACGTCAAAGTGGGTGGGGTTGCCCGACTAAAAGGGAAAAGTGTTCATATTTATTGAACCAAGCAAGATAGAATCGATTTTGTTTTTGCAGATGATAGTTTTTTCTGTGTATATTAATCCACATGCTGATCCAAGGTTCTGTCGTTAACGGTTCAATTTCTACGTCAAAGTGGGTGGGGTTAACCGACCAAAAGGGATAAGTGTCCATATCTATTGAACCAAGCAAGATAGAATCGATTTTGTTTTTGCAGATGATAGGTTTTTATGTGTACATTAATCCACAAGCTGATCCAAGTTTCTATCGTTAACGGTTCAATTTCTATGTCAAAGTGGGTGGGGTTAACCGACCAAAAGGGATAAGTGTCCATATCTATTGAACCAAGCAAGATAGAATCGATTTTGTTTTTGCAGATGATAGGTTTTTATGTGTACATTAATCCACAAGCTGATCCAAGTTTCTATCGTTAACGGTTCAATTTCTACGTCAAAGTGGGTGGGGTTAACCGACCAAAAGGGATAAGTGTCTATATCTATTGAACCAAGAAAGGTAGAATCGATTTTGTTTCTGCAGATGATAGGTTTTTCTGTGTATATTAATCCACAAGCTGATCCAAGGTTCTATCGCTAACGGTTCAATTTCTACGTCATACTGGGTGGGGTTAACCGACTAAAAGGGATAAGTGTCCATATCTATTGAACCAAGCAAGATAGAATCGATTTTATTTTTGCAGATGGTAGGTTTTTATGTGTATATTAATTCACAGGCTGACACAAGGTTCTACCGTTAACGGTTCAATTTCTGCGTCAAAGTGGATGGGGTTAACCGACTAAAAGCGATAAGTGTCCATATCTATTGAAACAAGCAAGATAGAATCTATTTCGTTTTTGCAGATGATAGGTTTTTCTGTGTATATTAATCCACAAGCTGATCCAAGGTTCTATCGCTAACGGTTCAATTTCTACGTCATACTGGGTGGGGTTAACCGACTAAAAGGGATAAGTGTCCATATCTATTGAACCAAGAAAGATGGAATCGATTTTGTTTTTGCAGATGATAGGTTTTTCTGTGTATATTAATCCACAAGCTGATCCAAGTTTCTATCGTTAATGGTCCAATTTCTACGTCAAAGTGGATGGGGTTAACCGACTAAAAGGGAAAAGTGTCCATATCTATTGTGGGTGGGGTTAACCGACTAAAAGGGATAAGTGTCTATATCTATTGAACCAAGAAAGGTAGAATCGATTTTGTTTCTGCAGATGATAGGTTTTTCTGTGTATATTAATCCACAAGCTGACCCAAGGTTCTATCGCTAACGGTTCAATTTCTACGTCATACTGGGTGGGGTTAACCGACTAAAAGGGATAAGTGTCCATATCTATTGAACCAAGCAAGATAGAATCGATTTTATTTTTGCAGATGGTAGGTTTTTATGTGTATATTAATTCACAGGCTGACACAAGGTTCTACCGTTAACGGTTCAATTTCTGCGTCAAAGTGGATGGGGTTAACCGACTAAAAGCGATAAGTGTCCATATCTATTGAAACAAGCAAGATAGAATCTATTTCGTTTTTGCAGATGATAGGTTTTTCTGTGTATATTAATCCACAAGCTGATCCAAGGTTCTATCGTTAACGGTTCAATTTCTACGTCAAAGTGGATGGGGTTAACCGACTAAAAGGGAAAAGTGTCCATATCTATTGTGGGTGGGGTTAACCGACTAAAAGGGATAAGCGTCCATATCTATTGAACCAAACAAGATAGAATCGATTTTGTTTTTGCAGATGATAGGTTTTTCTGTGTATATTAATCCACAAGCTGAACCAAATTTCTTTCGTTAACGGTTCAATTTCTACGTCAAAGTGGGTTGGGTTAAGCCACCAAAAGGGATAAGTGTCCATATCTATTGAACCAAGCAAGATAGAATCGATTTTATTTTTGCAGATGGTAGGTTTTTATGTGTATATTAATTCACAGGCTGACACAAGGTTCTACCGTGAACGGTTCAATTTCTGCGTCAAAGTGGATGGGGTTAACCGACTAAAAGCGATAAGTGTCCATATCTATTGAAACAAGCAAGATAGAATCTATTTCGTTTTTGCAGATGATAGGTTTTTCTGTGTATATTAATCCACAAGCTGATCCAAGGTTCTATCGTTAACGGTTCAATTTCTACGTCAAAGTGGGTGGGGTTAACCGACTAAAAGGGAAATTGTCCATATCTATTAAACCAAGCAAGATAGAATCGATTTTTTTTTTGAAGATGATAGGTTTTTATGTGTATATTAATCCACAAGCTGATCCAAGTTTCTATCGTTAACGGTCCAATTTCTACGTCAAAGTGGATGGGGTTAACCGGCTAAAAGGGAAAAGTGTCCATATCTATTGTGGGTGGGGTTAACCGACTAAAAGGGATAAGTGTTTATATCTATTGAACCAAGAAAGATAGAATCGATTTTGTTTCTGCAGATGATAGGTTTTTCTGTGTATATCAATCCACAAGCTAATCCAAGGTCCTATCTCTAACGGTTCAATTTATACGTCATGCTGGGTGGGGTCAACCTATAAAAGGGATAAGTGTCCATATGTATTGAACCAAGCAAGACAGAATCGATTTTATTTTTGCAGATGGTAGGTTTTTAAGTGTATATTAATCCACAAGCTGATACAAGGTTCTATCGTTAACGGTTCAATTTCTACGTCAAAGTGGATGGGGTTAACCGACTAAAAGGGAAAAGTGTTCATATCTATTGTGGGTGGGGTTAACCGACTAAAAGGGATAAGTGTCCATATCTATTGAACCAAGAAAGATGGTATCGATTTTGTTTTTGCAGATGATAGGTTTTTCTGTGTATATTAATCCACAAGCTGATCCAAGTTTCTATCGTTAACGGTCCAATTTCTACGTCAAAGTGGATGGGGTTAACCGACTAAAAGGGAAAAGTGTCCATATTTATTGTGGGTGGGGTTAACCGACTAAAAGGGATAAGTGTCTATATCTATTGAACCAAGAAAGATAGAATCGATTTTGTTTCTGCAGATGATAGGTTTTTCTGTGTATATTAATCCACAAGCTAAGCCAAGGTTATATCGCTAACGGTTCAATTTCTACGTCATACTGGGTGGGGTTAACCGACTAAAAGGGATAAGTGTCCATATCTATTGAACCAAGAAAAATAGAATCGATTTTGTTTTTGCAGATGATAGGTTCTTATGTGTATATTAATCCACAAGCTGATCCAAGTTTCTATCGTTAATGGTCCAATTTCTACGTCAAAGTGGATGGGGTTAACCGACTAAAAGGGAAAAGTGTCCATATCTATTGTGGGTGGGGTTAACCGACTAAAAGGGATAAGTGTCTATATCTATTGAACCAAGAAAGGTAGAATCGATTTTGTTTCTGCAGATGATAGGTTTTTCTGTGTATATTAATCCACAAGCTGATCCAAGGTTCTATCGTTAACGGTTCAATTTCTACGTCAAAGTGGGTGGGGTTAACCGACTAAAAGGGAAAAGTGTCCATATCTATTGAACCAAGCAAGATAGAATCGATTTTGTTTTTGCAGATGATAGTTTTTTCTGTGTATATTAATCCACATGCTGATCCAAGGTTCTGTCGTTAACGGTTCAATTTCTACGTCAAAGTGGGTGGGGTTAACCGACAAAAAGGGATAAGTGTCCATATCTATTGAACCAAGCAAGATAGAATCGATTTTGTTTTTGCAGATGATAGGTTTTTATGTGTATATTAATCCACAAGCTGATCCAAGGTTTTGTCGTTAACGGTTCAATTTCTACGTCAAAGTGGGTGGGGTTAACCGACCAAAAGGGATAAGTGTCCATATCTATTGAACCAAGCAAGATAGAATCGATTTTGTTTTTGCAGATGATAGGTTTTTATGTGTACATTAATCCACAGGCTGATCCAAGTTTCTATCGTTAACGGTTCAATTTCTACGTCAAAGTGGGTGGGGTTAACCGACCAAAAGGGATAAGTGTCCATATCTATTGAACCAAGCAAGATAGAATCGATTTTATTTTTGCAGATGGTAGGTTTTTATGTGTATATTAATCCACAAGCTGACACAAGGTTCTACCGTTAACGGTTCATTTTCTGCGTCAAGGTGGATGGGGTTAACCGACTAAAATGGATAAGTGTCCATATCTATTGAACCAAGCAAGATATAATCTATTTCGTTTTTGCAGATGATAGGTTTTTCTGTGTATATTAATACACAAGCTGATCCAAGGTTCTATCGCTAACGGTTCAATTTCTACGTCATACTGGGTGGGTTTAACCGACCAAAAGGGATAAGTGTCCATATCTATTGAAACAAGCAAGATAGAATCTATTTCGTTTTTGCAGATGATAGGTTTTTCTGTATATATTAATCCACAAGCTGATCCAAGGTTCTATCGTTAACGGTTCAATTTCTACGTCAAAGTGGGTGGGGTTAACCGACTAAAAGGGAAAAGTGTCCATAACTATTAAACCAAGCAAGATAGAATCGATTTTGTTTTTGAAGATGATAGGTTTTTATGTGTATATTAATCCACAAGCTGATCCAAGTTTCTATCGTTAACGGTCCAATTTCTACGTCAAAGTGGATGGGGTTAACCGACTAAAAGGGGAAAGTGTCCATATCTATTGTGGGTGGGGTTAACCGACTAAAAGGGATAAGTGTCTATATCTATTGAACCAAGAAAGATAGAATCGATTTTGTTTCTGCAGATGATAGGTTTTTCTGTGTACATTAATACACAAGCTGATCCAAGGTTCTATCGCTAACGGTTCAATTTCTACGTCATACTGGGTGGGGTTAACCGACTAAAAGGGATAAGTGTCCATATCTATTGAACCAAGAAAGATAGAATCGATTTTGTTTTTGCAGATGATAGGTTTTTCTGTGTATATTAATCCACAAGCTAACCCAAGGTCCTATCTCTAACGGTTCAATTTATACGTCATACTGGGTGGGGTTAACCTATAAAAGGGATAAGTGTCCATATGTATTGAACCAAGCAAGACAGAATCGATTTTATTTTTGCAGATGGTAGGTTTTTAAGTGTATATTAATCCACAAGCTGATACAAGGTTCTATCGTTAACGGTTCAATTTCTACGTCAAAGTGGATGGGGTTAACCGACTAAAAGGGAAAAGTGTTCATATCTATTGTGGGTGGGGTTAACCGACTAAAAGGGATAAGTGTCCATATCTATTGAACCAAGCAAGATAGAATCGATTTTGTTTTTGCAGATGATAGGTTTTTATGTGTGTATTAATCCACAAGCTGATCCAAGGTTCTGTCGTTAACGGTTCAATTTCTACGTCAAAGTGGGTGGGGTTAACCGACCAAAAGGGATAAGTGTCCATATCTATTGAACCAAGCAAGATAGAATCGATTTTGTTTTTGCAGATGATAGGTTTTTATGTGTACATTAATCCACAGGCTGATCCAAGTTTCTATCGTTAACGGTTCAATTTCTACGTCAAAGTGGGTGGGGTTAACCGACCAAAAGGGATAAGTGTCCATATCTATTGAACCAAGCAAGATAGAATCGATTTTATTTTTGCAGATGGTAGGTTTTTATGTGTATATTAATCCACAAGCTGACACAAGGTTCTACCGTTAACGGTTCATTTTCTGCGTCAAGGTGGATGGGGTTAACCGACTAAAAGGGATAAGTGTCCATATCTATTGAACCAAGCAAGATATAATATACTTCGTTTTTGCAGATGATAGGTTTTTCTGTGTATATTAATACACAAGCTGATCCAAGGTTCTATCGCTAACGGTTCAATTTCTACGTCATACTGGGTGGGGTTAACCGACCAAAAGGGATAAGTGTCCATATCTATTGAAACAAGCAAGACAGAATCGATTTTATTTTTACAGATGGTAGGTTTTTATGTGTATATTAATCCACAAGCTGATCCAAGGTTCTATCGTTAACGGTTCAATTTCTACGTCAAAGTGGATGGGGTTAACCGACTAAAAGGGAAAAGTGTCCATAACTATTGTGGGTGGGGTTAACCGACTAAAAGGGATAAGCGTCCATATCTATTGAACCAAACAAGATAGAATCGATTTTGTTTTTGCAGATGATAGGTTTTTCTGTGTATATTAATCCACAAGCTGATCCAAGTTTCTATCGTTAACGGTTCAATTTCTACGTCAAAGTGGGTGGGGTTAAGCGACCAAAAGGGATAAGTGTCCATATCTATTGAACCAAGCAAGATAGAATCGATTTTATTTTGGCAGATGGTAGGTTTTTATGTGCGTATTAATCCACATGCTGACGCAAGGTTCTACCGTTAACGGTTCAATTTCTGCGTCAAAGTGGATGGGGTTAACCGACTAAAAGCGATAAGTGTCCATATCTATTGAAACAAGCAAGGTAGAATCTATTTCGTTTTTGCAGATGATAGGTTTTTCTGTGTATATTAATCCACAAGCTGATCCAAGGTTCTATCGTTAACGGTTCAATTTCTACGTCAAAGTGGGTGGGGTTAACCGACTAAAAGGGAAAAGTGTCCATATCTATTAAACCAAGCAAGATAGAATCGATTTTGTTTTTGAAGATGATAGGTTTTTATGTGTATATTAATCCACAAGCTGATCCAAGTTTCTATCGTTAACGGTCCAATTTCTACGTCAAAGTTGATGGGGTTAACCGACTAAAAGGGAAAAGTGTCCATATCTATTGTGGGTGGGGTTAACCGACTAAAAGGGATAAGTGTCTATATCTATTGAACCAAGAAAGATAGAATCGATTTTGCTTCTGCAGATGATAGGTTTTTCTGTGTACATTAATCCACAAGCTGATCCAAGGTTCTATCGTTAACGGTCCAATTTCTACGTCAAAGTGGATGGGGTTAACCGACTAAAAGAGAAAAGTGTCCATATCTATTGTGGGTGGGGTTAACCGACTAAAAGGGATAAGTGTCTATATCTATTGAACCAAGAAAGATAGAATCGATTTTGTTTCTGCAGATGATAGGTTTTTCTGTGTATATTAATCCACAAGCAGATCCAAGGTTATATCGCTAACGGTTCAATTTCTACGTCATACTGCTTGGGGTTAACCTATAAAAGGGATAAGTGTCCATATGTATTGAACCAAGCAAGACAGAATCGATTTTATTTTTGCAGATGGTAGGTTTTTAAGTGTATATTAATCCACAAGCTGATACAAGGTTCTATCGTTAACGGTTCAATTTCTACGTCAAAGTGGATGGGGTTAACCGACTAAAAGGGAAAAGTGTTCATATCTATTGTGGGTGGGGTTAACCGACTAAAAGGGATAAGTGTCCAAATCTATTGAACCAAGAAAGATAGAATCGATTTTGTTTTTGCAGATGATAGGTTTTTCTGTGTGTATTAATCCACAAGCTGATCCAAGTTTCTATCGTTAACGGTCCAATTTCTACGTCAAAGTGGATGGGGTTAACCGACTAAAAGAGAAAAGTGTCCATATCTATTGTGGGTGGGTTTAACCGACTAAAAGGGATAAGTGTCTATATCTATTGAACCAAGAAAGATAGAATCGATTTTGTTTCTGCAGATGATAGGTTTTTCTGTGTATATTAATCCACAAGCAGATCCAAGGTTATATCGCTAACGGTTCAATTTCTACGTCATACTGCTTGGGGTTAACCGACTAAAAGGTATAAGTGTTCATATCTATTGAACCAAGGAAAATAGAATCGATTTTGTTTTTGCAGATGATAGGTTCTTATGTGTATATTAATCCACAAGCTGATCCAAGTTTCTATCGTTAATGGTCCAATTTCTACGTCAAAGTGGATGGGGTTAACCGACTAAAAGGGAAAAGTGTCCATATCTATTGTGGGTGGGGTTAACCGACTAAAAGGGGTAAGTGTCTATATCTATTGAACCAAGAAAGATAGAATCGATTTTATTTCTGCAGATGATAGGGTTTTCTGTGTATATTAATCCACAAGCTGATCCAAGGTTCTATCGCTAACGGTTCAATTTCTACGTCATACTGGGTGGGGTTAACCGACTAAAAGGGATAAGTGTCCATATCTATTGAACCAAGAAAGATAGAATCGATTTTGTTTTTGCAGATGATAGGTTTTTCTGTGTACATTAGTCCACAAGCTAATCCAAGGTCCTGTCTCTAACGGATCAATTTCTACGTCATACTGGGTGGGGTTAACCGACTAAAAGGGATAAGTGTCCATATCTATTGAACCAAGCAAGATAGAATCGATTATTTTTTTGCAGATGGTAGGTTTTATGTGTATATTAATCCACTAGCTGATCCAAGGTTCTATCGTTAGCGGTTCAATTTCTACGTCAAAGTGGGTGGGGTTAACCGACTAAAAGGGAAAAGTGTCCATATCTATTGAACCAAGCAAGATAGAATCGATTTTGTTTTTGCAGATGATAGGTTTTTATGTGTACATTAATCCACAAGCTGATCCAAGTTTCTATCGTTAACGGTTCAATTTCTACGTCAAAGTGGGTGGGGTTAACCGACCAAAAGGGATAAGTGTCCATATCTATTGAACCAAGCAAGATAGAATCGATTTTATTTTTGCAGATGGTAGGTTTTTATGTGTATATTAATAAACAAGCTGACACAAGGTTCTACCGTTAACGGTTCAATTTCTGCGTCAAAGTGGATGGGGTTAACCGACTAAAAGGGATAAGTGTCCATATCTATTGAACCAAGCAAGATAGAATCTATTTCGTTTTTGAAGATGATAGGGTTTTCTGTGTATATTAATCCACAAGCTGATCCAAGGTTCTATCGTTAACGGTTCAATTTCTACGTCAAAGTGTGTGGGGTTAACCGACCAAAAGGGATAAGTGTCCATATCTATTGAAACAAGCAAGACAGAATCGATTTTATTTTTGCAGATGGTAGGTTTTTATGTGTATATTAATCCACAAGCTGATCCAAGGTTCTATCGTTAACGGTTCAATTTCTACGTCAAAGTGGATGGGGTTAACCCACTAAAAGGGAAAAGTGTCCATATCTATTGTGGGTGGGGTTATCCGACTAAAAGAGATAAGCGTCCATATCTATTGAACCAAACAAGATAGAATCGATTTTGTTTTTGCAGATGATAGGTTTTTCTGTGTATATTAATCCACAAGCTGATCCAAGGTTCTATCGTTAACGGTTCAATTTCTACGTCAAAGTGGGTGGGGTTAACCGACTAAAAGGGAAAAGTGTCCATATCTATTGAACCAAGCAAGATAGAATCGATTTTGTTTTTGCAGATGATAGGTTTTTCTGTGTATATTAATCCACAAGCTGACACAAGGTTCTACCGTTAACGGTTCAATTTCTGCGTCAAAGTGGATGGGGTTAACCGACTAAAAGCGATAAGTGTCCATATCTATTGAAACAAGCAAGATGGAATCTATTTCGTTTTTGCAGATGATAGGTTTTTCTGTGTATATTAATCCACAAGCTGATCCAAGTTTCTATCGTTAACAATCCAATTTCTACGTCAAAGTGGATGGGGTTAACCGACTAGAAGGGAAAAGTGTCCATATCTATTGTGGGTGGGGTTAACCGACTAAAAGGGATAAGTGTCTATATCTATTGAACCAAGAAAGATAGAATCTATTTCATTTTTGCAGATGATAGGTTTTTCTGTGTGTATTAATCCACAAGCTGATCCAAGGTTCTATCGTTAACGGTTCAATTTCTACGTCAAAGTGGGTGGGGTTAACCGACCAAAAGGGATAAGTGTCCATATCTATTGAACCAAGCAAGACAGAATCGATTTTATTTTTGCCGATGGTAGGTTTTTACGTGTATATTAATCTACAAGCTGATCCAAGGTTCTATCGTTAACGGTTCAATTTCTACGTTAAAGTGGATGGGGTTAACCGACTAAAAGGGAAAAGTGTCCATATCTATTGTGGGTGGGGTTAACCGACTAAAAGGGATAAGTGTCCATATCTATTGAACCAAGCAAGACAGAATCGATTTTATTTTTGCAGATGGTAGGTTTTTACGTGTATATTAATCCACAAGCAGATCCAAGGTTCTATTGTTAACGGTTCAATTTCTACGTTAAATTGGATGGGTTAACCGACTAAAAGGGAAAAGTGTCCATATCTATTGTGGGTGGGGTTAACCGACTAAAAGGGATAAGTGTCTATATCTATTGAACCAAGAAAGATAGATTCGATTTTATTTTTGCAGATGGTAGGTTTTGCTGTGTGTATTAATCCACTGGCTGATCCAAGGTTCTGTCGTTAACGGTTCAATTTCTACGTCAAAGTGGGTGGGGTTAACCGACCAAAAGGGATAAGTGTCCATATCTATTGAACCAAGCAAGATAGAATCGATTTTGTTTTTGTAGATGATAGGTTTTTCTGTGTATATTAATCCACAAGCTGACCCAAGGTTCTATCGCTAACGGTTCAATTTCTACGTCATACTGGGTGGGGTTAACCGACTAAAAGGGATAAGTGTCCATATCTATTGAACCAAGCAAGATAGAATCGATTTTATTTTTGCAGATGGTAGGTTTTGCTGTGTATATTAATCCACAAGCTGATCCAAGGTTCTATCGTTAACGGTTCAATTTCTACGTCAAAGTGGGTGGGGTTAACCGACTAAAAGGGAAAAGTGTCCATATCTATTGAAACAAGCAAGATAGAATCTATTTCGTTTTTGCAGATGATAGGTTTTTCTGTGTATATTAATCCACAAGCTGATCCAAGTTTCTATCGTTAACAATCCAATTTCTACGTCAAAGTGGATGGGGTTAACCGACTAGAAGGGAAAAGTGTCCATATCTATTGTGGGTGGGGTTAACCGACTAAAAGGGATAAGTGTCTATATCTATTGAACCAAGAAAGATAGAATCGATTTTATTTTTGCAGATGGTAGGTTTTGCTGTGTGTATTAATCCACTGGCTGATCCAAGGTTCTGTCGTTAACGGTTCAATTTCTACGTCAAAGTGGGTGGGGTTAACCGACCAAAAGGGATAAGTGTCCATATCTATTGAACCAAGCAAGATAGAATCGATTTTGTTTTTGTAGATGATAGGTTTTTCTGTGTATATTAATCTACAAGCTGACCCAAGGTTCTATCGCTAACGGTTCAATTTCTACGTCAAAGTGGGTGGGGTTAACCGACTAAAAGGGAAAAGTGTCCATATCTATTGAACCAAGAAAGATAGAATCGATTTTGGTTTTTGCAGATGATAGGTTTTTATGTGTATATTAATCCACAAGCTGATCCAAGTTTCTATCGTTAATTGTCCAATTTCTACGTCAAAGTGGATGGGGTTAACCGACTAAAAGGGAAAAGTGTCCATATCTATTGTGGGTGGGGTTAACCGACTAAAAGGGATAAGTGTCTATTTCTATTGAACCAAGAAAGATAGAATCGATTTTTTTTTGCAGAAGGTAGGCTTTTATGTGTATATTAATCCACTAGCTGATCCAAGGTTCTATCGTTAACGGTTCAATTTCTACGTCAAAGTGGGTGGGGTTAACCGACTAAAAGGGAAAAGTGTCCATATCTATTGAACCAAGCAAGATAGAATCGATTTTATTTTTGCAGATGGTAGGTTTTGCTGTGTATATTAATCCACAAGCTGATCCAAGGTTCAATTTCTACGTCAAAGTGGGTGGGGTTAACCGACTAAAAGGGAAAAGTGTCCATATCTATTGAACCAAGCAAGATAGAATCGATTTTATTTTTGCAGATGGTAGGTTTTGCTGTGTGTATTAATCCACTGGCTGATCCAAGGTTCTGTCGTTAACGGTTCAATTTCTACGTCAAAGTGGGTGGGGTTAACCGACCAAAAGGGATAAGTGTCCATATCTATTGAACCAAGCAAGATAGAATCGATTTTGTTTTTGTAGATGATAGGTTTTTATGTGTACATTAATCCACAAGCTGGTCCAAGGTTCTATCGTTAACGGTTCAATTTCTACGTCAAAGTGGGTGGGGTTAACCGACCAAAAGGGATAAGTGTCCATATCTATTGAAACAAGCAAGACAGAATCGATTTTATTTTTGCAGATGGTAGGTTTTTATGTGTATATTAATCCACAAGCTGATCCAAGGTTCTATTGTTAACGGTTCAATTTCTACGTTAAAGTGGATGGGGTTAACCGACTAAAAGGGAAAAGTGTCCATATCTATTGTGGGTGGGGTTATGATATGGACACTTATCCCTTTTAGTCGGTTAACCCTACCCACTTTGACGTAGAAATTGAACGTTAACGATAGAACCTTGGATCAGCTTGTGGATTAATATACACATAAAAACCTATCATCTGCTAAAACAAAATCGATTCTATTTTGCTTGGTTCAATAGATATGGACACTTATCCCTTTTAGTTGGATAACCCCACCCAGTATAACGTAGAAATTGAACCGCTAGCGATAGAACCTTGGATCAGCTTGTGGATTAATATACACATAAAAACCTATCATCTGCAAAAACAAAATCGTTCTATCTTGCTTGGTTCAATAGATATGGACACTTATCCCTTTTAGTCGGTTAACCCCACCCACTATGACGTAGAAATTGAACCATTAAAGATAGAGCCTTGGATCAGCTTGTGGATTAATATACACATAAAAACCTATAATCTGCAAAAATAAAATCGATTCTATCTTGCTTGGTTCAATAGATATGGACACTTATATCTTTTAGTCGGATAACCCCACCCAGTATGACGTAGATATTGAACCGTTAGCGGTAGAACGTTGGATCAGCTTGTGGATTAATATACACATAAAAACCTACCATCTGCAAAAATAAATTCGATTCTATCTTGCTTGGTTCAATAGATATGGATACTTATACCTTTTAGTCGGTTAACCCCACCCACTTTAACGTAGAAATTGAAACGTTGACGATAGAACCTTGGATCAGCTTGTCGATTAATGTACACATAAAATCCTATCATCTGCAAAAACTAAATCGATTCTATCTTGCTTGGTTCAATAGATATGGACACTTATCCCTTTTAGTTGGATAACCCCACCCAGTATAACGTAGACATTGAACCGCTAGCGATAGAACCTTGGATCAGCTTGTGGATTAATATACACATAAAAACCTATCATCTGCAAAAACAAAATCGTTCTATCTTGCTTGGTTCAATAGATATGGACACTTATCCCTTTTAGTCGGTTAACCCCACCCACTATGACGTAGAAATTGAACCATTAAAGATAGAGCCTTGGATCAGCTTGTGGATTAATGTACACATAAAAACCTATAATCTGCAAAAATAAAATCGATTCTATCTTGCTTGGTTCAATAGATATGGACACTTATCCCTTTTAGTCGGTTAACCCCACACAGTATGACGTAGAAATTGAACCGTTAACGATAGAACCTTGGATTAGCTTGTGGATTAATATACACATAAAAACCTACTATCTGCAGAAATAAAATCGATTCTGTCTTGCTTGGTTCAATAGATATGGACACTTATGCCTTTTAGTCGGTTAACCCCACCCAGTATAACGTAGAAATTGAACCGTTAGCGATAGAACCTTGGATCGGCTTGTGGATTAATATACACATAAAATCCTATCATCTGCAAAAACAAAATCGATTCTATCTTGCTTGGTTCAATAGATATGGACACTTATCCCTTTTAATTGGATAACCCCACCCAGTATAACGTAGAAATTGAACCGTTAACGTTAGAACCTTGGATCAGCTTGTGGATTAATACACACATAAAAACCTATAATCTACAAAAATAAAAACGATTCTATTTTGCTTGGTTCAATAGAAGTGGACACTTATCCCTTTTATGACGTAGAAATTGAACCGTTAGCGATAGAACCTTGGATCGGCTTGTGGATTAATATACACATAAAAACCTATCATCTGCAAAAACAAAATCGTTCTATCTTGCTTGGTTCAATAGACATGGACACTTATCCCTTTTAGTCGGTTAACCCCACCCAGTTTGACGTAGAAATTGAACCGTTAGCGATAGAACCTTGGATCAGCTTGTGGATTAATATACACATAAAACCCTATCATCTGCAAAAACAAAATCGATTCTATCTTGCTTGGTTCAATAGATATGTATACTTATCCCTTTTAGTCGGTTAACCCCACCCACTATGACGTAGAAATTGAACCATTAAAGATAGAGCCTTGAATCAGCTTGTGGATTAATATACGCATAAAAACCTATCATCTGCAAAAACAAAATCGTTCTATCTTGCTTGGTTCAATAGACATGGACACTTATCCCTTTTAGTCGGTTAACCCCACCCAGTTTGACGTAGAAATTGAACCGTTAGCGATAGAACCTTGGATCAGCTTGTGGATTAATATACACATAAAATCCTATCATCTGCAAAAACAAAATCGATTCTATCTTGCTTGGTTCAATAGATATGTATACTTATCCCTTTTAGTCGGTTAACCCAACCCACTATGACGTAGAACTTGAACCATTAAAGATAGAGCCTTGGGTCAGGTTGTGGATTAATACACGCATAAAAACCTATCATCTGCAAAAACAAAATCGTTCTATCTTGCTTGGTTCAATAGATATGTATACTTATCCCTTTTAGTCGGTTAACCCAACCCACTATGACGTAGAACTTGAACCATTAAAGATAGAGCCTTGGATCAGCTTGTGGATTAATATACACATAAAACCCTATCATCTGCAAAAACAAAATCGTTCTATCTTGCTTGGTTCAATAGACATGGACACTTATCCCTTTTAGTCGGTTAACCCCACCCAGTTTGACGTAGAAATTGAACCGTTAGCGATAGAACCTTGGATCAGCTTGTGGATTAATATACACATAAAATCCTATCATCTGCAAAAACAAAATCGATTCTATCTTGCTTGGTTCAATAGATATGTATACTTATCCCTTTTAGTCGGTTAACCCCACCCACTATGACGTAGAAATTGAACCATTAAAGATAGAGCCTTGAATCAGCTTGTGGATTAATATACGCATAAAAACCTATCATCTGCAAAAACAAAATCGTTCTATCTTGCTTGGTTCAATAGACATGGACACTTATCCCTTTTAGTCGGTTAACCCCACCCAGTTTGACGTAGAAATTGAACCGTTAGCGATAGAACCTTGGATCAACTTGTGGATTAATATACACATAAAATCCTATCATCTGCAAAAACAAAATCGATTCTATCTTGCTTGGTTCAATAGATATGTATACTTATCCCTTTTAGTCGGTTAACCCCACCCACTATGACGTAGAAATTTAACCATTAAAGATAGAGCCTTGGATCAGCTTGTGGATTAATGTACACATAAAACCCTATAATCTGCAAAAATAAAATCGATTCTATCTTGCTTGGTTCAATAGATATGTATACTTATCCCTTTTAGTCGGTTAACCCAACCCACTATGACGTAGAACTTGAACCATTAAAGATAGAGCCTTGAATCAGCTTGTGGATTAATATACACATAAAATCCTATCATCTGCAAAAACAAAATCGATTCTATCTTGCTTGGTTCAATAGATATGTATACTTATCCCTTTTAGTCGGTTAACCCCACCCACTATGACGTAGAAATTTAACCATTAAAGATAGAGCCTTGGATCAGCTTGTGGATTAATATACACATAAAAACCTACTATCTGCAGAAATAAAATCGATTCTGTCTTGCTTGGTTCAATAGATATGGACACTTATGCCTTTTAGTCGGTTAACCCCACCCAGTATAACGTAGAAATTGAACCGTTAGCGATAGAACCTTGGATCGGCTTGTGGATTAATATACACATAAAATCCTATCATCTGCAGAAATAAAATCGATTCTGTCTTGCTTGGTTCAATAGATATGGACACTTATCCCTTTTAGTCGGTTAACCCCACACAGTATGACGTAGAAATTGAACCGTTAACGATAGAACCTTGGATTAGCTTGTGGATTAATATACACATAAAAACCTACTATCTGCAGAAATAAAATCGATTCTGTCTTGCTTGGTTCAATAGATATGGACACTTATGCCTTTTAGTCGGTTAACCCCACCCAGTATAACGTAGAAATTGAACCGTTAGCGATAGAACCTTGGATCGGCTTGTGGATTAATATACACATAAAATCCTATCATCTGCAAAAACAAAATCGATTCTATCTTGCTTGGTTCAATAGATATGGACACTTATCCCTTTTAATTGGATAACCCCACCCAGTATAACGTAGAAATTGAACCGTTAACGTTAGAACCTTGGATCAGCTTGTGGATTAATACACACATAAAAACCTATAATCTACAAAAATAAAAACGATTCTATTTTGCTTGGTTCAATAGAAGTGGACACTTATCCCTTTTATGACGTAGAAATTGAACCGTTAGCGATAGAACCTTGGATCGGCTTGTGGATTAATATACACATAAAAACCTATCATCTGCAAAAACAAAATCGTTCTATCTTGCTTGGTTCAATAGACATGGACACTTATCCCTTTTAGTCGGTTAACCCCACCCAGTTTGACGTAGAAATTGAACCGTTAGCGATAGAACCTTGGATCAGCTTGTGGATTAATATACACATAAAACCCTATCATCTGCAAAAACAAAATCGATTCTATCTTGCTTGGTTCAATAGATATGTATACTTATCCCTTTTAGTCGGTTAACCCCACCCACTATGACGTAGAAATTGAACCATTAAAGATAGAGCCTTGAATCAGCTTGTGGATTAATATACGCATAAAAACCTATCATCTGCAAAAACAAAATCGTTCTATCTTGCTTGGTTCAATAGACATGGACACTTATCCCTTTTAGTCGGTTAACCCCACCCAGTTTGACGTAGAAATTGAACCGTTAGCGATAGAACCTTGGATCAGCTTGTGGATTAATATACACATAAAATCCTATCATCTGCAAAAACAAAATCGATTCTATCTTGCTTGGTTCAATAGATATGTATACTTATCCCTTTTAGTCGGTTAACCCAACCCACTATGACGTAGAACTTGAACCATTAAAGATAGAGCCTTGGGTCAGGTTGTGGATTAATACACGCATAAAAACCTATCATCTGCAAAAACAAAATCGTTCTATCTTGCTTGGTTCAATAGATATGTATACTTATCCCTTTTATTCGGTTAACCCAACCCACTATGACGTAGAACTTGAACCATTAAAGATAGAGCCTTGGATCAGCTTGTGGATTAATATACACATAAAACCCTATCATCTGCAAAAACAAAATCGTTCTATCTTGCTTGGTTCAATAGACATGGACACTTATCCCTTTTAGTCGGTTAACCCCACCCAGTTTGACGTAGAAATTGAACCGTTAGCGATAGAACCTTGGATCAGCTTGTGGATTAATATACACATAAAATCCTATCATCTGCAAAAACAAAATCGATTCTATCTTGCTTGGTTCAATAGATATGTATACTTATCCCTTTTAGTCGGTTAACCCCACCCACTATGACGTAGAAATTGAACCATTAAAGATAGAGCCTTGAATCAGCTTGTGGATTAATATACGCATAAAAACCTATCATCTGCAAAAACAAAATCGTTCTATCTTGCTTGGTTCAATAGACATGGACACTTATCCCTTTTAGTCGGTTAACCCCACCCAGTTTGACGTAGAAATTGAACCGTTAGCGATAGAACCTTGGATCAGCTTGTGGATTAATATACACATAAAATCCTATCATCTGCAAAAACAAAATCGATTCTATCTTGCTTGGTTCAATAGATATGTATACTTATCCCTTTTAGTCGGTTAACCCAACCCACTATGACGTAGAACTTGAACCATTAAAGATAGAGCCTTGGGTCAGGTTGTGGATTAATACACGCATAAAAACCTATCATCTGCAAAAACAAAATCGATTCTATTTTGCTTGGTTCAATAGATATGGACACTTATCCCTTTTAATTGGATAACCCCACCCAGTATAACGTAGAAATTGAACCGTTAGCGTTAGAATTATCCCTTTTAGTCGGTTAACCCCACCCACTATGACGTAGAAATTGAACCATTAAAGATAGAGCCTTGAATCAGCTTGTGGATTAATATACGCATAAAAACCTATCATCTGCAAAAACAAAATCGTTCTATCTTGCTTGGTTCAATAGACATGGACACTTATCCCTTTTAGTCGGTTAACCCCACCCAGTTTGACGTAGAAATTGAACCGTTAGCGATAGAACCTTGGATCAACTTGTGGATTAATATACACATAAAATCCTATCATCTGCAAAAACAAAATCGATTCTATCTTGCTTGGTTCAATAGATATGTATACTTATCCCTTTTAGTCGGTTAACCCCACCCACTATGACGTAGAAATTTAACCATTAAAGATAGAGCCTTGGATCAGCTTGTGGATTAATGTACACATAAAACCCTATCATCTGCAAAAATAAAATCGATTCTATCTTGCTTGGTTCAATAGATATGTATACTTATCCCTTTTAGTCGGTTAACCCAACCCACTATGACGTAGAACTTGAACCATGAAAGATAGAGCCTTGAATCAGCTTGTGGATTAATATACACATAAAATCCTATCATCTGCAAAAACAAAATCGATTCTATCTTGCTTGGTTCAATAGATATGTATACTTATCCCTTTTAGTCGGTTAACCCCACCCACTATGACGTAGAAATTTAACCATTAAAGATAGAGCCTTGGATCAGCTTGTGGATTAATATACACATAAAACCCTATCATCTGCAAAAATAAAATCGATTCTATCTTGCTTGGTTCAATAGATATGTATACTTATCCCTTTTAGTCGGTTAACCCCACCCACTATGACGTAGAAATTTAACCATTAAAGATAGAGCCTTGGATCAGCTTGTGGATTAATATACACATAAAACCCTATCATCTGCAAAAACAAAATCGTTCTATCTTGCTTGGTTCAATAGACATGGACACTTATCCCTTTTAGTCGGTTAACCCCACCCAGTTTGACGTAGAAATTGAACCGTTAGCGGTAGAACCTTGGATCAGCTTGTGGATTAATATACACATAGAAACCTACCATCTGCAGAAATAAAATCGATTCTGTCTTGCTTGGTTCAATAGATATGGACACTTATCCCTTTTAGTCGGTTAACCCCACCCACTATGACGAAGAAATTGAACCATTAAAGATAGAGCCTTGGATCAGCTTGTGGATTAATATACACATAAAAACCTATCATCTGCAAAAACAAAATCGTTCTATCCTGCTTGGTTCAATAGATATGGACACTTATCCCTTTTAGGCGGTTAACCCCACCCAGTATAACGTAGAAATTCAACCGTTAGCGACTGAACCTTGGATCAGCTTGTGGATTAATATACACATAAAAACCTACCATCTGCAGAAATAAAATCGATTCTATCTTGCTTGGTTCAATAGATATGGACACTTATCCCTTTTAGTCGGTTAACCCCACCCACTATGACGTAGAAATTGAACCATTAAAGATAGAGCCTTGGATCTGCTTGTGGATTAATATACACATAAAAACTTATCATCTGCAAAAACAAAATCGTTCTATCTTGCTTGGTTCAATAGATATGGACACTTATCCCTTTTAGTCGGTTAACCCCACCCACTATGACGTAGAAATTGAACCATTAAAGATAGAGCCTTGGATCAGCTTGTGGATTAATATACACATAAAAACCTATAATCTGCAAAAATAAAATCGATTCTATCTTGCTTGGTTCAATAGATATGGACACTTATACCTTTTAGTCGGATAACCCCACCCAGTATGACGTAGATATTGAACCGTTAGCGGTAGAACCTTGGATCAGCTTGTGGATTAATATACACATAAAAAATTACCATCTGCAAAAATAAATTCGATTCTATCTTGCTTGGTTCAATAGATATGGATACTTATACCTTTTAGTCGGTTAACCCCACCCACTTTGACGTAGAAATTGAAACGTTAACGATAGAACCTTGGATCAGCTTGTCGATTAATGTACACATAAAACCCTATCATCTGCAAAATCTAAATCGATTCTATCTTGATTGGTTCAATAGATATGGACACTTATACCTTTTGGTTGGTTAACCCCACACAGTATGACGTAGAAATTGAACGGTTAGCGATAGAACCTTGGATCAGCTTGTGGATTAATATACACATAAAAACCTATCATCTGCAAAAACAAAATCGATTCTATCTTGCTTGGTTCAATAGATATGGACACTTATCCCTTTTAGTCGGTTAACGCCACCCACTATAACGTAGAAATTGAACCGTTAACGATAGAACCTTAGATCAGCTTGTGGATTAATATACACATAAAAACCTATAATCTGCAAAAATAAAATCGATTATATTTTGCTTGGTTCAATAGATATGGACACTTATCCCTTTTAGTCGGATAACCCAACTCAGTATGACGTAGAAATTGAACCGTTAGCGATAGAACCTTGAATTAGCCTGTGGATTAATACAAACATAAAAACCTACCATCTGCAGAAATAAAATCGATTCTGTCTTGCTTGGTTCAATAGATATGGACACTTATCCCTTTTAGTCGGTTAACCCCACACAGTATGACGTAGAAATTGAACCGTTAACGATAGAACTTTGGATCAGCTTGTGGATTAATATACACATAAAAACCTACCATCTGCAAAAATAAAATCGTTCTGTCTTGCATGGTTCAATAGATATAGACACTTATCCCTTTTAGTCGGTTAACCCCACCCAGTATAACGTAGAAATTTAACCATTAAAGATAGAACCTTGGATCAGCTTGTGGATTAATATACACATAAAACCCTATCATCTGCAAAAACAAAATCGATTCTATCTTGCTTGTTTCAATAGATATGTATACTTATCCCTTTTAGTCGGTTAACCCCACCCACTATGACGTAGAAATTGAACCATTAAAGATAGAGCCTTGGATCAGCTTGTGGATTAATATACACATAAAACCCTATCATCTGAAAAATAAAATCGATTCTATCTTGCTTGGTTCAATAGATATGTATACTTATCCCTTTTAGTCGGTTAACCCCACCCACTATGACGTAGAAATTGAACCATTAAAGATAGAGCCTTGAGTCAGCTTGTGGATTAATATACGCATAAAAACCTATCACCTGCAAAAACAAAATCGTTCTATCTTGCTTGGTTCAATAGACATGGACACTTATCCCTTTTAGTCGGTTAACCCCACCCAGTTTGACGTAGAAATTGAACGTTAACGATAGAACCTTGGATCAGCTTGTGGATTAATATACACATAAAAACCTATCATCTGCAAAAACAAAATCGATTCTATTTTGCTTGGTTCAATAGATATGGACACTTATCCCTTTTAATTGGATAACCCCACCCAGTATAACGTAGAAATTGAACCGTTAGCGATAGAACCTTGGATCAGCTTGAGGATTAATATACACATAAAAACCTACCATCTGCAGAAATAAAATCGATTCTGTCTTGCTTGGTTCAATAGATATGGACACTTATCCCTTTTAGTCGGTTAACCCAACCCACTATGACGTAGAAATTGAACCATTAAAGATAGAGCCTTGGGTCAGCTTGTGGATTAATATACACATAAAAGCCTATCATCTGCAAAAACAAAATCGATTCTATCTTGCTCGGTTCAATAGATATGTATACTTATCCCTTTTAGTCGGTTAACCCCACCCACTATGACGTAGAAATTGATCCATTAAAGATAGAGCCTTGGATCAGCTTGTGGATTAATATACACATAAGACCCTATCATCTGCAAAAATAAAATCGATTCTATCTTGCTTGGTTCAATAGATATGTATACTTATCCCTTTTAGTCGGTTAACCCCACCCACTATGACGTAGAAATTGAACCATTAAAGATAGAGTATTGAATCAGCTTGTGGATTAATATACGCATAAAAACCTACCATCTGCAAAAACAAAATCGTTCTATCTTGCTTGGTTCAATAGACATGGACACTTATCCCTTTTAATCGGTTAACCCCACCCAGTTTGACGTAGAAATTGAACCGTTAGCGATAGAACCTTGGATCAGCTTGTGGATTAATATACACATAAAATCCTATCATCTGCAAAAACAAAATCGATTCTATCTTGCTTGGTTCAATAGATATGTATACTTGTCCCTTTTAGTCGGTTAACCCCACCCACTATGACGTAGAAATTTAACCATTAAAGATAGAGCCTTGGATCAGCTTGTGGATTAATATACACATAAAACCCTATCATCTGCAAAAATAAAATCGATTCTATCTTGCTTGGTTCAATAGATATGTATACTTATCCCTTTTAGTCGGTTAACCCCACCCACTATGACGTAGAAATTGAACCATTTAAGATAGAGCATTGGATCAGCTTGTGGATTAATATACGCATAAAAACCTATCATCTGAAAAAACAAAATCGTTCTATCTTGCTTGGTTCAATAGAAATGGACACTTATCCCTTTTAGTCGGTTAACCCTACCCACTTTGACGTAGAAATTGAACGTTAACGATAGAACCTTGGATCAGCTTGTGGATTAATATACGCATAAAAACCTATCATCTGCAAAAACAAAATCGTTCTATCTTGCTTGGTTCAATAGATATGTATACTTATATCCCTTTTAGTCGGTTAACCACTTTGACGTAGAAATTGAACGTTAACGATAGAACCTTGGATCAGCTTGTGGATTAATATACACATAAAAACCTAACATCTGCAAAAACAAAATCGATTCTATTTTGCTTGGTTCAATAGATATGGACACTTATCCCTTTTAATTGGATAACCCCACCCAGTATAACGTAGAAATTGAACCGTTAGCGAAAGAACCTTGGATCAGCTTGTAGATTAATATACACATAAAAAGCTACCATCTGCAAAAATAAATTCGATTCTATCTTGCTTGGTTCAATAGATATGGACACTTATCCCTTTTAGTCGGTTAACCCTACCCACTTTGACGTAGAAATTGAACGTTAACGATAGAACCTTGGATCAGCTTGTGGATTAATATACACATAAAAACCTATCATCTGCAAAAACAAAATCGATTCTGTCTTGCTTGGTTCAATAGATATGGACACTTATCCCTTTTATTCGGTTAACCCCACCCACTATAACGTAGAAATTGAACCGTTAACGATAGAACCTTAGATCAGCTTGTGGATTAATATACACATAAAAACCTATAATCTGCAAAAATAAAATCGATTCTATCTTGCTTGGTTCAATAGATATGTATACTTATCACTTTTAGTCGGTTAACCCCACCCACTATGACGTAGAAATTGAACCATTAAAGATAGAGTATTGGATCAGCTTGTGGATTAATATACGCATAAAAACCTATCATCTGCAAAAACAAAATCGTTCTATCTTGCTTGGTTCAATAGATATGGACACTTATCCCTTTTAGTCGGTTAACCCTACCCACTTTGACGTAGAAATTGAACGTTAACGATAGAACCTTGGATCAGCTTGTGGATTAATATACACATAAAAACCTATCATCTGCAAAAACAAAATCGATTCTATTTTGCTTGGTTCAATAGATATGGACACTTATCCCTTTTAGTTGGATAACCCCACCCAGTTTGACGTAGAAATTGAACAGTTAGCGATAGAACCTTGGATCAGCTTGCGGGTTAATATGCACATAAAAACCTACCATCTGCAAAAATAAATTCGATTCTACCTTGCTTGGTTCAATAGATATAGACACTTATCCCTATTAGTCGGTTAACCCCACCCAGTATGACGTAGAAATTGAACCATTTAAGATAGAGCATTGGATCAGCTTGTGGATTAATATACGCATAAAAACCTATCATCTGAAAAAACAAAATCGTTCTATCTTGCTTGGTTCAATAGATATGTATACTTATATCCCTTTTAGTCGGTTAACCACTTTGACGTAGAAATTGAACGTTAACGATAGAACCTTGGATCAGCTTGTGGATTAATATACACATAAAAACCTAACATCTGCAAAAACAAAATCGATTCTATTTTGCTTGGTTCAATAGATATGGACACTTATCCCTTTTAATTGGATAACCCCACCCAGTATAACGTAGAAATTGAACCGTTAGCGAAAGAACCTTGGATCAGCTTGTGGATTAATATACACATAAAAACCTAACATCTGCAAAAACAAAATCGATTCTATTTTGCTTGGTTCAATAGATATGGACACTTATCCCTTTTAATTGGATAACCCCACCCAGTATAACGTAGAAATTGAACCGTTAGCGAAAGAACCTTGGATCAGCTTGTGGATTAATATACACATAAAACCCTATCATCTGCAAAAATAAAATCGATTCTATCTTGCTTGGTTCAATAGATATGTATACTTATCCCTTTTAGTCGGTTAACCCCACCCACTATGACGTAGAAATTGAACCATTTAAGATAGAGCATTGGATCAGCTTGTGGATTAATATACGCATAAAAACCTATCATCTGAAAAAACAAAATCGTTCTATCTTGCTTGGTTCAATAGAAATGGACACTTATCCCTTTTAGTCGGTTAACCCTACCCACTTTGACGTAGAAATTGAACGTTAACGATAGAACCTTGGATCAGCTTGTGGATTAATATACGCATAAAAACCTATCATCTGCAAAAACAAAATCGTTCTATCTTGCTTGGTTCAATAGATATGTATACTTATATCCCTTTTAGTCGGTTAACCACTTTGACGTAGAAATTGAACGTTAACGATAGAACCTTGGATCAGCTTGTGGATTAATATACACATAAAAACCTAACATCTGCAAAAACAAAATCGATTCTATTTTGCTTGGTTCAATAGATATGGACACTTATCCCTTTTAATTGGATAACCCCACCCAGTATAACGTAGAAATTGAACCGTTAGCGAAAGAACCTTGGATCAGCTTGTGGATTAATATACACATAAAACCCTATCATCTGCAAAAATAAAATCGATTCTATCTTGCTTGGTTCAATAGATATGTATACTTATCCCTTTTAGTCGGTTAACCCCACCCACTATGACGTAGAAATTGAACCATTTAAGATAGAGCATTGGATCAGCTTGTGGATTAATATACGCATAAAAACCTATCATCTGAAAAAACAAAATCGTTCTATCTTGCTTGGTTCAATAGAAATGGACACTTATCCCTTTTAGTCGGTTAACCCTACCCACTTTGACGTAGAAATTGAACGTTAACGATAAAACCTTGGATCAGCTTGTGGATTAATATACGCATAAAAACCTATCATCTGCAAAAACAAAATCGTTCTATCTTGCTTGGTTCAATAGATATGTATACTTATATCCCTTTTAGTCGGTTAACCACTTTGACGTAGAAATTGAACGTTAACGATAGAACCTTGGATCAGCTTGTGGATTAATATACACATAAAAACCTATCATCTGCAAAAACAAAATCGATTCTATTTTGCTTGGTTCAATAGATATGGACACTTATCCCTTTTAGTTGGATAACCCCACCCAGTATAACGTAGAAATTGAACCGTTAGCGATAGAACCTTGGATCAGCTTGTGGATTAATATACACATAAAAACCTACCATCTGCAGAAATAAAATCGATTATATCTTGCTTGGTTCAATAGATATGGACACTTATCCCTTTTAGTCGGTTAACCCTACCCACTTTGACGTAGAAATTGAACCATTAAAGATAGAGCATTGGATCAGCTTGTGGATTAATATACGCATAAAAACCTATCATCTGCAAAAATAAAATCGATTCTATCTTGCTTGGTTCAATAGATATGTATACTTATCCCTTTTAGTCGGTTAACCCAACCCACTATGACGTAGAAATTGAACCATTAAAGATAGAGCCTTGGGTCAGCATGTGGATTAATATACGCATAAAAACCTATCATCTGCAAAAACAAAATCGTTCTATCTTGCTTGGTTCAATAGATATGTATACTTATCCCTTTTAGTCGGTTAACCCCACCCACTATGACGTAGAAATTGAACCATTAAAGATAGAGCCTTGGATGAGCTTGTGGATTAATATACACATAAAACCCTATCATCTGCAAAAATAAAATCGATTCTATCTTGCTTGGTTCAATAGATATGTATACTTATCCCTTTTAGTCGGTTAACCCCACCCACTATGACGTAGAAATTGAACCATTAAAGATAGAGCCTTGAATCAGCTTGTGGATTAATATACGCATAAAAACCTATCATCTGCAAAAACAAAATCGTTCTATCTTGCTTGGTTCAATAGACATGGACACTTATCCCTTTTAATCGGTTAACCCCACCCAGTTTGACGTAGAAATTGAACCGTTAACGATAGAACCTTGGATCAGCTTGTGGATTAATATACACATAAAATCCTATCATCTGCAAAAACAAAATCGATTCTATCTTGCTTGGTTCAATAGATATGTATACTTATCCCTTTTAGTCGGTTAACCCCACCCACTATGACGTAGAAATTGAACCATTAAAGATAGAGCTTTGAGTCAGCTTGTGGATTAATATACGCATAAAAACCTACCATCTGCAGAAATAAAATCGATTATATCTTGCTTGGTTCAATAGATATGGACACTTATCCCTTTTAGTCGGTTAACCCTACCCACTTTGACGTAGAAATTGAACCATTAAAGATAGAGCATTGGATCAGCTTGTGGATTAATATACGCATAAAAACCTATCATCTGCAAAAATAAAATCGATTCTATCTTGCTTGGTTCAATAGATATGTATACTTATCCCTTTTAGTCGGTTAACCCAACCCACTATGACGTAGAAATTGAACCATTAAAGATAGAGCCTTGAATCAGCTTGTGGATTAATATACGCATAAAAACCTATCATCTGCAAAAATAAAATCGATTCTATCTTGCTTGGTTCAATAGATATGTATACTTATCCCTTTTAGTCGGTTAACCCAACCCACTATGACGTAGAAATTGAACCATTAAAGATAGAGCCATGGATGAGCTTGTGGATTAATATACACATAAAACCCTATCATCTGCAAAAATAAAATCGATTCTATCTTGCTTGGTTCAATAGATATGTATACTTATCCCTTTTAGTCGGTTAACCCCACCCACTATGACGTAGAAATTGAACCATTAAAGATAGAGCCTTGAATCAGCTTGTGGATTAATATACGCATAAAAACCTATCATCTGCAAAAATAAAATCGATTCTATCTTGCTTGGTTCAATAGATATGTATACTTATCCCTTTTAATCGGTTAACCCCACCCAGTTTGACGTAGAAATTGAACCGTTAACGATAGAACCTTGGATCAGCTTGTGGATTAATATACACATAAAATCCTATCATCTGCAAAAACAAAATCGATTCTATCTTGCTTGGTTCAATAGATATGTATACTTATCCCTTTTAGTCGGTTAACCCCACCCACTATGACGTAGAAATTGAACCATTAAAGATAGAGCCTTGAGTCAGCTTGTGGATTAATATACGCATAAAAACCTACCATCTGCAGAAATAAAATCGTTCTATCTTGCTTGGTTCAATAGACATGGACACTTATCCCTTTTAATCGGTTAACCCCACCCAGTTTGACGTAGAAATTGAACCGTTAACGATAGAACCTTGGATCAGCTTGTGGATTAATATACACATAAAATCCTATCATCTGCAAAAACAAAATCGATTCTATCTTGCTTGGTTCAATAGATATGTATACTTATCCCTTTTAGTCGGTTAACCCCACCCACTATGACGTAGAAATTGAACCATTAAAGATAGAGCCTTGAGTCAGCTTGTGGATTAATATACGCATAAAAACCTACCATCTGCAGAAATAAAATCGATTATATCTTGCTTGGTTCAATAGATATGGACACTTATCCCTTTTAGTCGGTTAACCCTACCCACTTTGACGTAGAAATTGAACCATTAAAGATAGAGCCTTGGATGAGCTTGTGGATTAATATACACATAAAACCCTATCATCTGCAAAAATAAAATCGATTCTATCTTGCTTGGTTCAATAGATATGTATACTTATCCCTTTTAGTCGGTTAACCCCACCCACTATGACGTAGAAATTGAACCATTAAAGATAGAGCCTTGAATCAGCTTGTGGATTAATATACGCATAAAAACCTATCATCTGCAAAAATAAAATCGATTCTATCTTGCTTGGTTCAATAGATATGTATACTTATCCCTTTTAGTCGGTTAACCCAACCCACTATGACGTAGAAATTGAACCATTAAAGATAGAGCCTTGGATGAGCTTGTGGATTAATATACACATAAAACCCTATCATCTGCAAAAATAAAATCGATTCTATCTTGCTTGGTTCAATAGATATGGACACTTATCCCTTTTAGTCGGTTAACCCTACCCACTTTGACGTAGAAATTGAACCATTAAAGATAGAGCATTGGATCAGCTTGTGGATTAATATACGCATAAAAACCTATCATCTGCAAAAATAAAATCGATTCTATCTTGCTTGGTTCAATAGATATGTATACTTATCCCTTTTAGTCGGTTAACCCAACCCACTATGACGTAGAAATTGAACCATTAAAGATAGAGCCTTGGATGAGCTTGTGGATTAATATACACATAAAACCCTATCATCTGCAAAAATAAAATCGATTCTATCTTGCTTGGTTCAATAGATATGTATACTTATCCCTTTTAGTCGGTTAACCCCACCCACTATGACGTAGAAATTGAACCATTAAAGATAGAGCCTTGGATGAGCTTGTGGATTAATATACACATAAAACCCTATCATCTGCAAAAATAAAATCGATTCTATCTTGCTTGGTTCAATAGATATGTATACTTATCCCTTTTAGTCGGTTAACCCCACCCACTATGACGTAGAAATTGAACCATTAAAGATAGAGCCTTGAATCAGCTTGTGGATTAATATACACATAAAAACCTATAATCTGCAAAAATAAAATCGATTCTATCTTGCTTGGTTCAATAGATATGGACACTTATACCTTTTAGTCGGATAACCCCACCCAGTATGACGTAGATATTGAACCGTTAGCGGTAGAACCTTGGATCAGCTTGTGGATTAATATACACATAAAAAATTACCATCTGCAAAAATAAATTCGATTCTATCTTGCTTCGTTCAATAGATATGGATACTTATACCTTTTAGTCGGTTAACCCCACCCACTTTGACGTAGAAATTGAAACGTTAACGATAGAACCTTGGATCAGCTTGTCGATTAATGTACACATAAAACCCTATCATCTGCAAAAACAAAATCGATTCATCTTGCTTGGTTCAATAGATATGGACACTTATCCCTTTTAGTCGGTTAACCCCACCCACTATAACGTAGAAATTGAACCGTTAACGATAGAACCTTAGATCAGCTTGTGGATTAATATACACATAAAAACCTATAATCTGCAAAAATAAAATCGATTATATTTTGCTTGGTTCAATAGATATGGACACTTATCCCTTTTAGTCGGATAACCCCACTCAGTATGACGTAGAAATTGAACCGTTAGCGATAGAACCTTGAATTAGCCTGTGGATTAATACAAACATAAAAACCTACCATCTGCAGAAATAAAATCGATTCTGTCTTGCTTGGTTCAATAGATATGGACACTTATCCCTTTTAGTCGGTTAACCCCACACAGTATGACGTAGAAATTGAACCGTTAACGATAGAACTTTGGATCAGCTTGTGGATTAATATACACATAAAAACCTACCATCTGCAAAAATAAAATCGTTCTGTCTTGCATGGTTCAATAGATATAGACACTTATCCCTTTTAGTCGGTTAACCCCACCCAGTATAACGTAGAAATTTAACCATTAAAGATAGAACCTTGGATCAGCTTGTGGATTAATATACACATAAAACCCTATCATCTGCAAAAACAAAATCGATTCTATCTTGCTTGTTTCAATAGATATGTATACTTATCCCTTTTAGTCGGTTAACCCCACCCACTATGACGTAGAAATTGAACCATTAAAGATAGAGCCTTGCATCAGCTTGTGGATTAATATACACATAAAACCCTATCATCTGAAAAATAAAATCGATTCTATCTTGCTTGGTTCAATAGATATGTATACTTATCCCTTTTAGTCGGTTAACCCCACCCACTATGACGTAGAAATTGAACCATTAAAGATAGAGCCTTGAGTCAGCTTGTGGATTAATATACGCATAAAAACCTATCACCTGCAAAAACAAAATCGTTCTATCTTGCTTGGTTCAATAGACATGGACACTTATCCCTTTTAGTCGGTTAACCCCACCCAGTTTGACGTAGAAATTGAACGTTAACGATAGAACCTTGGATCAGCTTGTGGATTAATATACACATAAAAACCTATCATCTGCAAAAACAAAATCGATTCTATTTTGCTTGGTTCAATAGATATGGACACTTATCCCTTTTAATTGGATAACCCCACCCAGTATAACGTAGAAATTGAACCGTTAGCGATAGAACCTTGGATCAGCTTGAGGATTAATATACACATAAAAACCTACCATCTGCAGAAATAAAATCGATTCTGTCTTGCTTGGTTCAATAGATATGGACACTTATCCCTTTTAGTCGGTTAACCCCACCCAGTTTGACGTAGAAATTGAACGTTAACGATAGAACCTTGGATCAGCTTGTGGATTAATATACACATAAAAACCTATCATCTGCAAAAACAAAATCGATTCTATCTTGCTCGGTTCAATAGATATGTATACTTATCCCTTTTAGTCGGTTAACCCCACCCACTATGACGTAGAAATTGATCCATTAAAGATAGAGCCTTGGATCAGCTTGTGGATTAATATACACATAAGACCCTATCATCTGCAAAAATAAAATCGATTCTATCTTGCTTGGTTCAATAGATATGTATACTTATCCCTTTTAGTCGGTTAACCCCACCCACTATGACGTAGAAATTGAACCATTAAAGATAGAGTATTGAATCAGCTTGTGGATTAATATACGCATAAAAACCTATCATCTGCAAAAACAAAATCGTTCTATCTTGCTTGGTTCAATAGACATGGACACTTATCCCTTTTAATCGGTTAACCCCACCCAGTTTGACGTAGAAATTGAACCGTTAGCGATAGAACCTTGGATCAGCTTGTGGATTAATATACACATAAAATCCTATCATCTGCAAAAACAAAATCGATTCTATCTTGCTTGGTTCAATAGATATGTATACTTGTCCCTTTTAGTCGGTTAACCCCACCCACTATGACGTAGAAATTTAACCATTAAAGATAGAGCCTTGGATCAGCTTGTGGATTAATATACACATAAAACCCTATCATCTGCAAAAATAAAATCGATTCTATCTTGCTTGGTTCAATAGATATGTATACTTATCCCTTTTAGTCGGTTAACCCCACCCACTATGACGTAGAAATTGAACCATTAAAGATAGAGCATTGGATCAGCTTGTGGATTAATATACGCATAAAAACCTATCATCTGAAAAAACAAAATAGTTATATCTTGCTTGGTTCAATAGATATGGACACTTATCCCTTTTAGTCGGTTAACCCTACCCACTTTGACGTAGAAATTGAACGTTAACGATAGAACCTTGGATCAGCTTGTGGATTAATATACGCATAAAAACCTATCATCTGCAAAAACAAAATCGTTCTATCTTGCTTGGTTCAATAGATATGTATACTTATCCCTTTTAGTCGGTTAACCACTTTGACGTAGAAATTGAACGTTAACGATAGAACCTTGGATCAGCTTGTGGATTAATATACACATAAAAACCTATCATCTGCAAAAACAAAATCGATTCTATTTTGCTTGGTTCAATAGATATGGACACTTATCCCTTTTAATTGGATAACCCCACCCAGTATAACGTAGAAATTGAACCGTTAGCGAAAGAACCTTGGATCAGCTTGTGGATTAATATACACATAAAAAGCTATCATCTGCAAAAATAAATTCGATTCTATCTTGCTTGGTTCAATAGATATGGACACTTATCCCTTTTAGTCGGTTAACCCTACCCACTTTGACGTAGAAATTGAACGTTAACGATAGAACCTTGGATCAGCTTGTGGATTAATATACACATAAAAACCTATCATCTGCAAAAACAAAATCGATTCTGTCTTGCTTGGTTCAATAGATATGGACACTTATCCCTTTTATTCGGTTAACCCCACCCACTATAACGTAGAAATTGAACCGTTAACGATAGAACCTTAGATCAGCTTGTGGATTAATATACACATAAAAACCTATAATCTGCAAAAATAAAATCGATTCTATCTTGCTTGGTTCAATAGATATGTATACTTATCACTTTTAGTCGGTTAACCCCACCCACTATGACGTAGAAATTGAACCATTAAAGATAGAGTATTGGATCAGCTTGTGGATTAATATACGCATAAAAACCTATCATCTGCAAAAACAAAATCGTTCTATCTTGCTTGGTTCAATAGATATGGACACTTATCCCTTTTAGTCGGTTAACCCGACCCACTTTGACGTAGAAATTGAACGTTAACGATAGAACCTTGGATCAGCTTGTGGATTAATATACACATAAAAACCTATCATCTGCAAAAACAAAATCGATTCTATTTTGCTTGGTTCAATAGATATGGACACTTATCCCTTTTAGTTGGATAACCCCACCCAGTTTGACGTAGAAATTGAACCGTTAGCGATAGAACCTTGGATCAGCTTGTGGGTTAATATGCACATAAAAACCTACCATCTGCAAAAATAAATTCGATTCTACCTTGCTTGGTTCAATAGATATAGACACTTATCCCTATTAGTCGGTTAACCCCACCCAGTATGACGTAGATATTGAACCGTTAGCGATAGAACCTTGGATCAGCTTGTGGATTAATATACGCATAAAAACCTATCATCTGCAAAAACAAAATCGTTCTATCTTGCTTGGTTCAATAGATATGGACACTTATCCCTTTTAGTCGGTTAACCCTACCCACTTTGACGTAGAAATTGAACCGTTAACGATAGAACCTTGGATCAGCTTGTGGATTAATATACACATAAAAACCTATCATCTGCAAAAACAAAATCGATTCTATTTTGCTTGGTTCAATAGATATGGACACTTATCCCTTTTAGTTGGATAACCCCACCCAGTATAACGTAGAAATTGAACCGTTAGCGATAGAACCTTGGATCAGCTTGTGGATTAATATACACATAAAAACCTACCATCTGCAGAAATAAAATCGAAACTATCTTGCTTGGTTCAATAGATATGGACACTTATCCCTTTTAGTCGGTTAACCCTACCCACTTTGACGTAGAAATTGAACCATTAAAGATAGAGCATTGGATCAGCTTGTGGATCAATATACGCATAAAAACCTATCATCTGCAAAAATAAAATCGATTCTATCTTGCTTGGTTCAATAGATATGTATACTTATCCCTTTTAGGCGGTTAACCCAACCCACTATGACGTAGAAATTGAACCATTAAAGATAGAGCCTTGGGTCAGCTTGTGGATTAATATACGCATATAAACCTATCATCTGCAAAAACAAAAACGTTCTATCTTGCTTGGTTCAATAGATATGTATACTTATCCCTTTTAGTCGGTTAACCCCACCCACTATGACGTAGAAATTGAACCATTAAAGATAGAGCCTTGGATGAGCTTGTGGATTAATATACACATAAAACCCTATCATCTGCAAAAATAAAATCGATTCTATCTTGCTTGGTTCAATAGATATGTATACTTATCCCTTTTAGTCGGTTAACCCCACCCACTATGACGTAGAAATTGAACCATTAAAGATAGAGCCTTGAATCAGCTTGTGGATTAATATACGCATAAAAACCTATCATCTGCAAAAACAAAATCGTTCTATCTTGCTTGGTTCAATAGACATGGACACTTATCCCTTTTAATCGGTTAACCCCACCCAGTTTGACGTAGAAATTGAACCGTTAACGATAGAACCTTGGATCAGCTTGTGGATTAATATACACATAAAATCCTATCATCTGCAAAAACAAAATCGATTCTATCTTGCTTGGTTCAATATATATGTATACTTATCCCTTTTAGTCGGTTAACCCCACCCACTATGATGTAGAAATTTAACCATTAAAGATAGAGCCTTGGATCAGCTTGTGGATTAATATACACATAAAACCCTATCATCTGCAAAAATAAAATCGATTCTATCTTCCTTGGTTCAATAGATATGTATACTTATCCCTTTTAGTCGGTTAACCCCACCCACTATGACGTAGAAATTGAACCATTAAAGATAGAGCATTGGATCAGCTTGTGGATTATTATACGCATAAAAACCTATCATCTGCAAAAACAAAATCGTTCTATCTTGCTTGGTTCAATAGATATGGACACTTATCCCTTTTAGTCGGTTAACCCTACCCACTTTGACGTAGAAATTGAACGTTAACGATAGAACCTTGGATCAGCTTGTGGATTAATATACACATAAAAACCTATCATCTGCAAAAACAAAATCGATTCTATTTTGCTTGGTTCAATAGATATGGACACTTATCCCTCTTAATTGGATAACCCCACCCAGTATAAGGTAGAAATTGAACCGTTAGCGATAGAACCTTGGATCAGCTTGTGGATTAATATACACATAAAAACCTACCATCTGCAGAAATAAAATCGATTCTGTCTTGCTTGGTTCAATAGATATGGACACTTATCCCTGTTAGTCGGTTAACCCCACCCACTATGACGTAGAAATTGATCCATTAAAGATAGAGCCTTGGATCAGCTTGTGGATTAAAAGTCAGTTAACCACTATGACGCAGAAATTGAACCATTAAAGATAGAGCCTTGGATCAGCTTGTGGATTAATATACACATAAAAACCTATCATCTGCAAAAACAAAATCGTTCTATCTTGCTTGGTTCAACAGATATGGACACTTATCCCTTTTAGTCGGTTAACCCCAACCAGTTTGACGTAGAAATTGAACCGTTAGCGATAGAACCTTGGATCAGCTTGTGGATTAATATGCACATAAAAACCTACCATCTGCAGAAATAAAATCGAGTCTGTCTTGCTTGGTTCAATAGATATGGACACTTATCCCTTTTAGTCGGTTAACCCCACCCACTATGACGTAGAAATTGAACCATTAAAGATAGAGCCTTGAATCAGCTTGTGGATTAATATACACATAAAAACCTATCATCGGCAAAAACAAAATCGTTCTATCTTGCTTGGTTCAATAGATATGGCCACTTATCGCTTTTAGTCGGTTAACCCCACACAGTATGACGTAGAAATTGAACCGTTAGCGATAGAGCCTTGGATCAGCTTGTGGATTAATATACACATAAAAACCTACCATATGCAAAAATAAATTCGATTCTATATTGCTTGGTTCAATAGATATGGATACTTATACCTTTTAGTCGGTTAACCCCACCCACTTTGACGTAGAAATGTAAACGTTAACGATAGAACCTTGGATTAGCTTGTCGATTAATGTACACATAAAACCCTATCATCTGCAAAAACTAAATCGATTCTATCTTGCTTGGTTCAATAGATATGGACACTTATCCCTTTTGGTTGGTTAACCCCACACAGTATGACGTAGAAATTGAACCGTTAGCGATAGAACCTTGGATCAGCTTGTGGATTAATATACACATAAAAACCTATCATCTGCAAAAACAAAATCGATTCTATCTTGCTTGGTTCAATAGATATGGACACTTATCCCTTTTAGTCGGTTAACCACAACCACTATAACGTAGAAATTGAACCGTTTACGATAGAACCTTAGATCAGCTTGTAGATTAATATACACATAAAAACCTATAATCTGCAAAAATAAAATCGATTATATTTTGCTTGGTTCAATAGATATGGACACTTATCCCTTTTAGTCGGATAACCCCACTCAGTATGACGTAGAAATTGAACCGTTAGCGATAGAACCTTGAATTAGCTTGTGGATTAATACACACATAAAAACCTACCATCTGCAGAAATAAAATCGATTCTGTCTTGCTTGGTTCAATAGATATGGACACTTATCCCTTTTAGTCGGTTAACCCCACACAGTATGACGTAGAAATTGAACCGTTAACGATAGAACCTTGGATCAGCTTGTGGATTAATATACACATAAAAACCTAACATCTGCAAAAATAAAATCGATTCTGTCTTGCTTGGTTCAATATATATGGACACTTATCCCTTTTAGTCGGTTAACCCCACCCAGTATAACGTAGAAATTTAACCGTTAGCGATAGAACCTTGGATCAGCTTGTGGATTAATATACACATAAAACCCTATCATCTGCAAAAACAAAATCGATTATATCTTGCTTGGTTCAATAGATATGTATACTTATCCCTTTTAGTCGGTTAACCCCACCCACTATGACGTAGAAATTGAACCATTAAAGATAGAGCCTTGGATCAGCTTGTGGATTAATATACACATAAAACCCTATCATCTGCAAAAATAAAATCGATTCTATCTTGCTTGGTTCAATAGATATGTATACTTATCCCTTTTAGTCGGTTAACCCCACCCACTATGACGTAGAAATTGAACCATTAAAGATAGAGCCTTGAATCAGCTTGTGGATTAATATACGCATAAAAACCTATCATCTGCAAAAACAAAATCGTTCTATCTTGCTTGGTTCAATAGACATGGACACTTATCCCTTTTAGTCGGTAAACCCCACCCAGTTTGACGTAGAAATTGAACCGTTAGCGATAGAACCTTGGATCAGCTTGTGGATTAATATACACATAAAATCCTATCATCTGCAAAAACAAAATCGATTCTATCTTGCTTGGTTCAATAGATATGTATACTTATCCCTTTTAGTCGGTTAACCCCACCCACTATGACGTAGAAATTTAACCATTAAAGATAGAGCCTTGGATCAGCTTGTGGATTAATATACACATAAAACCCTATCATCTGCAAAAATAAAATCGATTCTATCTTGCTTGGTTCAATAGATATGTATACTTATCCCTTTTAGTCGGTTAACCCAACCCAATATGACGTAGAAATTGAACCATTAAAGATAGAGCCTTGGGTCAGCTTGTGGATTAATATACGCATAAAAACCTATCATCTGCAAAAACAAAATCGTTCTATCTTGCTTGGTTCAATAGATATGGACACTTATCCCTTTTAGTCGGTTAACCCTACCCACTTTGACGTAGAAATTGAACCGTTAATGATAGAACCTTGGATCAGCTTGTGGATTAATATACACATAAAAACCTATCATCTGCAAAAACAAAATCGATTATATTTTGCTTGGTTCAATAAATATGGACACTTATCCCTTTTAATTCGATAACCCCACCCAGTATAACGTAGAAATTGAACCGTTAGCGATAGAACCTTGGATCAGCTTGTGGATTAATGTACACATAAAAACCTACCATCTGCAGAAATAAAATCGATTCTGTCTTGCTTGGTTCAATAGATATGGACACTTATCCCTTTTAGTCGGTTAACCCCACCCACTATGACGTAGAAATTGAACCATTAAAGATAGAGCCTTGGATCAGCTTGTGGATTAATATACACATAAAAACCTATCATCTGCAAAAACAAAATCGTTCTATCTTGCTTGGTTCAATAGATATGGACACTTATCCCTTTTAGTTCGTTAACCCCACCCAGTTTGACGTAGAAATTGAACCGTTAGCGATAGAACCTTGGATCAGCTTGTGAATTAATGTGCACATAAAAACCTACCATCTGCAAAAATAAATTCGATTCTACCTTGCTTGTTTCAATAGATATAGACACTTATCCCTATTAGTCGGTTAACCCCACCCAGTATGACGTAGAAATTGAACCGTTAGCGATAGAACCTTGGATCAGCTTGTGGATTAATATACACATAAAAACCTATCATCTGCAAAAACAAAATCGATTCTATCTTGCTTGGTTCAATAGATATGGACACTTATCCCTTTTAGTTCGTTAACCCCACCCAGTTTGACGTAGAAATTGAACCGCTAGCGATAGAACCTTGGATCAGCTTGTGAATTAATGTGCACATAAAAACCTACCATCTGCAAAAATAAATTCGATTCTACCTTGCTTGTTTCAATAGATATAGACACTTATCCCTATTAGTCGGTTAACCCCACCCAGTATGACGTAGAAATTGAACCGTTAGCGATAGAACCTTGGATCAGCTTGTGGATTAATATACACATAAAATCCTATCATCTGCAAAAACAAAATCGATTCTATCTTGCTTGGTTCAATAGATATGTATACTTATCCCTTTTAGTCGGTTAACCCCACCCACTATGACGTAGAAATTTAACCATTAAAGATAGAGCCTTGGATCAGCTTGTGGATTAATATACACATAAAACCCTATCATCTGCAAAAATAAAATCGATTCTATCTTGCTTGGTTCAATAGATATGTATACTTATCCCTTTTAGTCGGTTAACCCAACCCAATATGACGTAGAAATTGAACCATTAAAGATAGAGCCTTGGGTCAGCTTGTGGATTAATATACGCATAAAAACCTATCATCTGCAAAAACAAAATCGTTCTATCTTGCTTGGTTCAATAGATATGGACACTTATCCCTTTTAGTCGGTTAACCACAACCACTATAACGTAGAAATTGAACCGTTTACGATAGAACCTTAGATCAGCTTGTAGATTAATATACACATAAAAACCTATAATCTGCAAAAATAAAATCGATTATATTTTGCTTGGTTCAATAGATATGGACACTTATCCCTTTTAGTCGGATAACCCCACTCAGTATGACGTAGAAATTGAACCGTTAGCGATAGAACCTTGAATTAGCTTGTGGATTAATACACACATAAAAACCTACCATCTGCAGAAATAAAATCGATTCTGTCTTGCTTGGTTCAATAGATATGGACACTTATCCCTTTTAGTCGGTTAACCCCACACAGTATGACGTAGAAATTGAACCGTTAACGATAGAACCTTGGATCAGCTTGTGGATTAATATACACATAAAAACCTACCATCTGCAAAAATAAAATCGATTCTGTCTTGCTTGGTTCAATAGATATGGACACTTATCCCTTTTAGTCGGTTAACCCCACCCAGTATAACGTAGAAATTTAACCGTTAGCGATAGAACCTTGGATCAGCTTGTGGATTAATATACACATAAAACCCTATCATCTGCAAAAACAAAATCGATTATATCTTGCTTGGTTCAATAGATATGTATACTTATCCCTTTTAGTCGGTTAACCCCACCCACTATGACGTAGAAATTGAACCATTAAAGATAGAGCCTTGGATCAGCTTGTGGATTAATATACACATAAAACCCTATCATCTGCAAAAATAAAATCGATTCTATCTTGCTTGGTTCAATAGATATGTATACTTATCCCTTTTAGTCGGTTAACCCCACCCACTATGACGTAGAAATTGAACCATTAAAGATAGAGCCTTGAATCAGCTTGTGGATTAATATACGCATAAAAACCTATCATCTGCAAAAACAAAATCGTTCTATCTTGCTTGGTTCAATAGACATGGACACTTATCCCTTTTAGTCGGTAAACCCCACCCAGTTTGACGTAGAAATTGAACCGTTAGCGATAGAACCTTGGATCAGCTTGTGGATTAATATACACATAAAATCCTATCATCTGCAAAAACAAAATCGATTCTATCTTGCTTGGTTCAATAGATATGTATACTTATCCCTTTTAGTCGGTTAACCCCACCCACTATGACGTAGAAATTGAACCATTAAAGATATAGCCTTGAATCAGCTTGTGGATTAATATACGCATAAAAACCTATCATCTGCAAAAACAAAATCGTTCTATCTTGCTTGGTTCAATAGACATGGACACTTATCCCTTTTAATCGGTTAACCCCACCCAGTTTGACGTAGAAATTGAACCGTTAACGATAGAACCTTGGATCAGCTTGTGGATTAATATACACATAAAATCCTATCATCTGCAAAAACAAAATCGATTCTATCTTGCTTGGTTCAATATATATGTATACTTATCCCTTTTAGTCGGTTAACCCCAACCACTATGATGTAGAAATTTAACCATTAAAGATAGAGCCTTGGATCAGCTTGTGGATTAATATACACATAAAACCCTATCATCTGCAAAAATAAAATCGATTCTATCTTCCTTGGTTCAATAGATATGTATACTTATCCCTTTTAGTCGGTTAACCCCACCCACTATGACGTAGAAATTGAACCATTAAAGATAGAGCATTGGATCAGCTTGTGGATTATTATACGCATAAAAACCTATCATCTGCAAAAACAAAATCGTTCTATCTTGTTTGGTTCAATAGATATGGACACTTATCCCTTTTAGTCGGTTAACCCTACCCACTTTGACGTAGAAATTGAACGTTAACGATAGAACCTTGGATCAGCTTGTGGATTAATATACACATAAAAACCTATCATCTGCAAAAACAAAATCGATTCTATTTTGCTTGGTTCAATAGATATGGACACTTATCCCTCTTAATTGGATAACCCCACCCAGTATAAGGTAGAAATTGAACCGTTAGCGATAGAACCTTGGATCAGCTTGTGGATTAATATACACATAAAAACCTACCATCTGCAGAAATAAAATCGATTCTGTCTTGCTTGGTTCAATAGATATGGACACTTATCCCTGTTAGTCGGTTAACCCCACCCACTATGACGTAGAAATTGATCCATTAAAGATAGAGCCTTGGATCAGCTTGTGGATTAAAAGTCAGTTAACCACTATGACGTAGAAATTGAACCATTAAAGATAGAGCCTTGGATCAGCTTGTGCATTAATATACACATAAAAACCTATCATCTGCAAAAACAAAATCGTTCTATCTTGCTTGGTTCAACAGATATGGACACTTATCCCTTTTAGTCGGTTAACCCCAACCAGTTTGACGTAGAAATGGAACCGTTAGCGATAGAACCTTGGATCAGCTTGTGGATTAATATGCACATAAAAACCTACCATCTGCAGAAATAAAATCGAGTCTGTCTTGCTTGGTTCAATAGATATGGACACTTATCCCTTTTAGTCGGTTAACCCCACCCACTATGACGTAGAAATTGAACCATTAAAGATAGAGCCTTGAATCAGCTTGTGGATTAATATACACATAAAAACCTATCATCGGCAAAAACAAAATCGTTCTATCTTGCTTGGTTCAATAGATATGGCCACTTATCGCTTTTAGTCGGTTAACCCCACACAGTATGACGTAGAAATTGAACCGTTAGCGATAGAGCCTTGGATCAGCTTGTGGATTAATATACACATAAAAACCTACCATATGCAAAAATAAATTCGATCCTATATTGCTTGGTTCAATAGATATGGATACTTATACCTTTTAGTCGGTTAACCCCACCCACTTTGACGTAGAAATGTAAACGTTAACGATAGAACCTTGGATTAGCTTGTCGAATAATGTACACATAAAACCCTATCATCTGCAAAAACTAAATCGATTCTATCTTGCTTGGTTCAATAGATATGGACACTTATCCCTTTTGGTTGGTTAACCCCACACAGTATGACGTAGAAATTGAACCGTTAGCGATAGAACCTTGGATCAGCTTGTGGATTAATATACACATAAAAACCTATCATCTGCAAAAACAAAATCGATTCTATCTTGCTTGGTTCAATAGATATGGACACTTATCCCTTTTAGTCGGTTAACCACAACCACTATAACGTAGAAAGTGAACCGTTTACGATAGAACCTTAGATCAGCTTGTAGATTAATATACACATAAAAACCTATAATCTGCAAAAATAAAATCGATTATATTTTGCTTGGTTCAATAGATATGGACACTTATCCCTTTTAGTCGGATAACCCCACTCAGTATGACGTAGAAATTGAACCGTTAGCGATAGAACCTTGAATTAGCTTGTGGATTAATACACACATAAAAACCTACCATCTGCAGAAATAAAATCGATTCTGTCTTGCTTGGTTCAATAGATATGGACACTTATCCCTTTTAGTCGGTTAACCCCACACAGTATGACGTAGAAATTGAACCGTTAACGATAGAACCTTGGATCAGCTTGTGGATTAATATACACATATAAACCTACCATCTGCAAAAATAAAATCGATTCTGTCTTGCTTGGTTCAATAGATATGGACACTTATCCCTTTTAGTCGGTTAACCCCACCCAGTATAACGTAGAAATTTAACCGTTAGCGATAGAACCTTGGATCAGCTTGTGGATTAATATACACATAAAACCCTATCATCTGCAAAAACAAAATCGATTATATCTTGCTTGGTTCAATAGATATGTATACTTATCCCTTTTAGTCGGTTAACCCCACCCACTATGACGTAGAAATTGAACCATTAAAGATAGAGCCTTGGATCAGCTTGTGGATTAATATACACATAAAACCCTATCATCTGCAAAAATAAAATCGATTCTATCTTGCTTGGTTCAATAGATATGTATACTTATCCCTTTTAGTCGGTTAACCCCACCCACTATGACGTAGAAATTGAACCATTAAAGATAGAGCCTTGAATCAGCTTGTGGATTAATATACGCATAAAAACCTATCATCTGCAAAAACAAAATCGTTCTATCTTGCTTGGTTCAATAGACATGGACACTTATCCCTTTTAGTCGGTAAACCCCACCCAGTTTGACGTAGAAATTGAACCGTTAGCGATAGAACCTTGGATCAGCTTGTGGATTAATATACACATAAAATCCTATCATCTGCAAAAACAAAATCGATTCTATCTTGCTTGGTTCAATAGATATGTATACTTATCCCTTTTAGTCGGTTAACCCCACCCACTATGACGTAGAAATTTAACCATTAAAGATAGAGCCTTGGATCAGCTTGTGGATTAATATACACATAAAACCCTATCATCTGCAAAAATAAAATCGATTCTATCTTGCTTGGTTCAATAGATATGTATACTTATCCCTTTTAGTCGGTTAACCCAACCCAATATGACGTAGAAATTGAACCATTAAAGATAGAGCCTTGGGTCAGCTTGTGGATTAATATACGCATAAAAACCTATCATCTGCAAAAACAAAATCGTTCTATCTTGCTTGGTTCAATAGATATGGACACTTATCCCTTTTAGTCGGTTAACCCTACCCACTTTGACGTAGAAATTGAACCGTTAACGATAGAACCTTGGATCAGCTTGTGGATTAATATACACATAAAAACCTATCATCTGCAAAAACAAAATCGATTCTATTTTGCTTGGTTCAATAGATATGGACACTTATCCCTTTTAGTTGGATAACCCCACCCAGTATAACGTAGAAATTGAACCGTTAGCGATAGAACCTTGGATCAGCTTGTGGATTAATATACACATAAAAACCTACCATCTGCAGAAATAAAATCGAAACTATCTTGCTTGGTTCAATAGATATGGACACTTATCCCTTTTAGTCGGTTAACCCTACCCACTTTGACGTAGAAATTGAACCATTAAAGATAGAGCATTGGATCAGCCTGTGGATCAATATACGCATAAAAACCTATCATCTGCAAAAATAAAATCGATTCTATCTTGCTTGGTTCAATAGATATGTATACTTATCCCTTTTAGGCGGTTAACCCAACCCACTATGACGTAGAAATTGAACCATTAAAGATAGAGCCTTGGGTCAGCTTGTGGATTAATATACGCATATAAACCTATCATCTGCAAAAACAAAATCGTTCTATCTTGCTTGGTTCAATAGATATGTATACTTATCCCTTTTAGTCGGTTAACCCCACCCACTATGACGTAGAAATTGAACCATTAAAGATAGAGCCTTGGATGAGCTTGTGGATTAATATACACATAAAACCCTATCATCTGCAAAAATAAAATCGATTCTATCTTGCTTGGTTCAATAGATATGTATACTTATCCCTTTTAGTCGGTTAACCCCACCCACTATGACGTAGAAATTGAACCATTAAAGATAGAGCCTTGAATCAGCTTGTGGATTAATATACGCATAAAAACCTATCATCTGCAAAAACAAAATCGTTCTATCTTGCTTGGTTCAATAGACATGGACACTTATCCCTTTTAATCGGTTAACCCCACCCAGTTTGACGTAGAAATTGAACCGTTAACGATAGAACCTTGGATCAGCTTGTGGATTAATATACACATAAAATCCTATCATCTGCAAAAACAAAATCGATTCTATCTTGCTTGGTTCAATATATATGTATACTTATCCCTTTTAGTCGGTTAACCCCACCCACTATGATGTAGAAATTTAACCATTAAAGATAGAGCCTTGGATCAGCTTGTGGATTAATATACACATAAAACCCTATCATCTGCAAAAATAAAATCGATTCTATCTTCCTTGGTTCAATAGATATGTATACTTATCCCTTTTAGTCGGTTAACCCCACCCACTATGACGTAGAAATTGAACCATTAAAGATAGAGCATTGGATCAGCTTGTGGATTATTATACGCATAAAAACCTATCATCTGCAAAAACAAAATCGTTCTATCTTGCTTGGTTCAATAGATATGGACACTTATCCCTTTTAGTCGGTTAACCCTACCCACTTTGACGTAGAAATTGAACGTTAACGATAGAACCTTGGATCAGCTTGTGGATTAATATACACATAAAAACCTATCATCTGCAAAAACAAAATCGATTCTATTTTGCTTGGTTCAATAGATATGGACACTTATCCCTCTTAATTGGATAACCCCACCCAGTATAAGGTAGAAATTGAACCGTTAGCGATAGAACCTTGGATCAGCTTGTGGATTAATATACACATAAAAACCTACCATCTGCAGAAATAAAATCGATTCTGTCTTGCTTGGTTCAATAGATATGGACACTTATCCCTGTTAGTCGGTTAACCCCACCCACTATGACGTAGAAATTGATCCATTAAAGATAGAGCCTTGGATCAGCTTGTGGATTAAAAGTCAGTTAACCACTATGACGTAGAAATTGAACCATTAAAGATAGAGCCTTGGATCAGCTTGTGGATTAATATACACATAAAAACCTATCATCTGCAAAAACAAAATCGTTCTATCTTGCTTGGTTCAACAGATATGGACACTTATCCCTTTTAGTCGGTTAACCCCAACCAGTTTGACGTAGAAATTGAACCGTTAGCGATAGAACCTTGGATCAGCTTGTGGATTAATATGCACATAAAAACCTACCATCTGCAGAAATAAAATCGAGTCTGTCTTGCTTGGTTCAATAGATATGGACACTTATCCCTTTTAGTCGGTTAACCCCACCCACTATGACGTAGAAATTGAACCATTAAAGATAGAGCCTTGAATCAGCTTGTGGATTAATATACACATAAAAACCTATCATCGGCAAAAACAAAATCGTTCTATCTTGCTTGGTTCAATAGATATGGCCACTTATCGCTTTTAGTCGGTTAACCCCACACAGTATGACGTAGAAATTGAACCGTTAGCGATAGAGCCTTGGATCAGCTTGTGGATTAATATACACATAAAAACCTACCATATGCAAAAATAAATTCGATTCTATATTGCTTGGTTCAATAGATATGGATACTTATACCTTTTAGTCGGTTAACCCCACCCACTTTGACGTAGAAATGTAAACGTTAACGATAGAACCTTGGATTAGCTTGTCGATTAATGTACACATAAAACCCTATCATCTGCAAAAACTAAATCGATTCTATCTTGCTTGGTTCAATAGATATGGACACTTATCCCTTTTGGTTGGTTAACCCCACACAGTATGACGTAGAAATTGAACCGTTAGCGATAGAACCTTGGATCAGCTTGTGGATTAATATACACATAAAAACCTATCATCTGCAAAAACAAAATCGATTCTATCTTGCTTGGTTCAATAGATATGGACACTTATCCCTTTTAGTCGGTTAACCACAACCACTATAACGTAGAAATTGAACCGTTTACGATAGAACCTTAGATCAGCTTGTAGATTAATATACACATAAAAACCTATAATCTGCAAAAATAAAATCGATTATATTTTGCTTGGTTCAATAGATATGGACACTTATCCCTTTTAGTCGGATAACCCCACTCAGTATGACGTAGAAATTGAACCGTTAGCGATAGAACCTTGAATTAGCTTGTGGATTAATACACACATAAAAACCTACCATCTGCAGAAATAAAATCGATTCTGTCTTGCTTGGTTCAATAGATATGGACACTTATCCCTTTTAGTCGGTTAACCCCACACAGTATGACGTAGAAATTGAACCGTTAACGATAGAACCTTGGATCAGCTTGTGGATTAATATACACATAAAAACCTACCATCTGCAAAAATAAAATCGATTCTGTCTTGCTTGGTTCAATAGATATGGACACTTATCCCTTTTAGTCGGTTAACCCCACCCAGTATAACGTAGAAATTTAACCGTTAGCGATAGAACCTTGGATCAGCTTGTGGATTAATATGCACATAAAACCCTATCATCTGCAAAAACAAAATCGATTATATCTTGCTTGGTTCAATAGATATGTATACTTATCCCTTTTAGTCGGTTAACCCCACCCACTATGACGTAGAAATTGAACCATTAAAGATAGAGCCTTGGATCAGCTTGTGGATTAATATACACATAAAACCCTATCATCTGCAAAAATAAAATCGATTCTATCTTGCTTGGTTCAATAGATATGTATACTTATCCCTTTTAGTCGGTTAACCCCACCCACTATGACGTAGAAATTGAACCATTAAAGATAGAGCCTTGAATCAGCTTGTGGATTAATATACGCATAAAAACCTATCATCTGCAAAAACAAAATCGTTCTATCTTGCTTGGTTCAATAGACATGGACACTTATCCCTTTTAGTCGGTAAACCCCACCCAGTTTGACGTAGAAATTGAACCGTTAGCGATAGAACCTTGGATCAGCTTGTGGATTAATATACACATAAAATCCTATCATCTGCAAAAACAAAATCGATTCTATCTTGCTTGGTTCAATAGATATGTATACTTATCCCTTTTAGTCGGTTAACCCCACCCACTATGACGTAGAAATTTAACCATTAAAGATAGAGCCTTGGATCAGCTTGTGGATTAATATACACATAAAACCCTATCATCTGCAAAAATAAAATCGATTCTATCTTGCTTGGTTCAATAGATATGTATACTTATCCCTTTTAGTCGGTTAACCCAACCCAATATGACGTAGAAATTGAACCATTAAAGATAGAGCCTTGGGTCAGCTTGTGGATTAATATACGCATAAAAACCTATCATCTGCAAAAACAAAATCGTTCTATCTTGCTTGGTTCAATAGATATGGACACTTATCCCTTTTAGTCGGTTAACCCTACCCACTTTGACGTAGAAATTGAACCGTTAATGATAGAACCTTGGATCAGCTTGTGGATTAATATACACATAAAAACCTATCATCTGCAAAAACAAAATCGATTATATTTTGCTTGGTTCAATAAATATGGACACTTATCCCTTTTAATTCGATAACCCCACCCAGTATAACGTAGAAATTGAACCGTTAGCGATAGAACCTTGGATCAGCTTGTGGATTAATGTACACATAAAAACCTACCATCTGCAGAAATAAAATCGATTCTGTCTTGCTTGGTTCAATAGATATGGACACTTATCCCTTTTAGTCGGTTAACCCCACCCACTATGACGTAGAAATTGAACCATTAAAGATAGAGCCTTGGATCAGCTTGTGGATTAATATACACATAAAAACCTATCATCTGCAAAAACAAAATCGTTCTATCTTGCTTGGTTCAATAGATATGGACACTTATCCCTTTTAGTTCGTTAACCCCACCCAGTTTGACGTAGAAATTGAACCGTTAGCGATAGAACCTTGGATCAGCTTGTGAATTAATGTGCACATAAAAACCTACCATCTGCAAAAATAAATTCGATTCTACCTTGCTTGTTTCAATAGATATAGACACTTATCCCTATTAGTCGGTTAACCCCACCCAGTATGACGTAGAAATTGAACCGTTAGCGATAGAACCTTGGATCAGCTTGTGGATTAATATACACATAAAAACCTATCATCTGCAAAAACAAAATCGATTCTATCTTGCTTGGTTCAATAGATATGGACACTTATCCCTTTTAGTTCGTTAACCCCACCCAGTTTGACGTAGAAATTGAACCGCTAGCGATAGAACCTTGGATCAGCTTGTGAATTAATGTGCACATAAAAACCTACCATCTGCAAAAATAAATTCGATTCTACCTTGCTTGTTTCAATAGATATAGACACTTATCCCTATTAGTCGGTTAACCCCACCCAGTATGACGTAGAAATTGAACCGTTAGCGATAGAACCTTGAATCAGCTTGTGGATTAATATACACATAAAATCCTATCATCTGCAAAAACAAAATCGATTCTATCTTGCTTGGTTCAATAGATATGTATACTTATCCCTTTTAGTCGGTTAACCCCACCCACTATGACGTAGAAATTTAACCATTAAAGATAGAGCCTTGGATCAGCTTGTGGATTAATATACACATAAAACCCTATCATCTGCAAAAATAAAATCGATTCTATCTTGCTTGGTTCAATAGATATGTATACTTATCCCTTTTAGTCGGTTAACCCAACCCAATATGACGTAGAAATTGAAACATTAAAGATAGAGCCTTGGGTCAGCTTGTGGATTAATATACGCATAAAAACCTATCATTTGCAAAAACAAAATCGTTCTATCTTGCTTGGTTCAATAGATATGGACACTTATCCCTTTTAGTCGGTTAACCACAACCACTATAACGTAGAAATTGAACCGTTTACGATAGAACCTTAGATCAGCTTGTAGATTAATATACACATAAAAACCTATAATCTGCAAAAATAAAATCGATTATATTTTGCTTGGTTCAATAGATATGGACACTTATCCCTTTTAGTCGGATAACCCCACTCAGTATGACGTAGAAATTGAACCGTTAGCGATAGAACCTTGAATTAGCTTGTGGATTAATACACACATAAAAACCTACCATCTGCAGAAATAAAATCGATTCTGTCTTGCTTGGTTCAATAGATATGGACACTTATCCCTTTTAGTCGGTTAACCCCACACAGTATGACGTAGAAATTGAACCGTTAACGATAGAACCTTGGATCAGCTTGTGGATTAATATACACATAAAAACCTACCATCTGCAAAAATAAAATCGATTCTGTCTTGCTTGGTTCAATAGATATGGACACTTATCCCTTTTAGTCGGTTAACCCCACCCAGTATAACGTAGAAATTTAACCGTTAGCGATAGAACCTTGGATCAGCTTGTGGATTAATATACACATAAAACCCTATCATCTGCAAAAACAAAATCGATTATATCTTGCTTGGTTCAATAGATATGTATACTTATCCCTTTTAGTCGGTTAACCCCACCCACTATGACGTAGAAATTGAACCATTAAAGATAGAGCCTTGGATCAGCTTGTGGATTAATATACACATAAAACCCTATCATCTGCAAAAATAAAATCGATTCTATCTTGCTTGGTTCAATAGATATGTATACTTATCCCTTTTAGTCGGTTAACCCCACCCACTATGACGTAGAAATTGAACCATTAAAGATAGAGCCTTGAATCAGCTTGTGGATTAATATACGCATAAAAACCTATCATCTGCAAAAACAAAATCGTTCTATCTTGCTTGGTTCAATAGACATGGACACTTATCCCTTTTAGTCGGTAAACCCCACCCAGTTTGACGTAGAAATTGAACCGTTAGCGATAGAACCTTGGATCAGCTTGTGGATTAATATACACATAAAATCCTATCATCTGCAAAAACAAAATCGATTCTATCTTGCTTGGTTCAATAGATATGTATACTTATCCCTTTTAGTCGGTTAACCCCACCCACTATGACGTAGAAATTGAACCATTAAAGATATAGCCTTGAATCAGCTTGTGGATTAATATACGCATAAAAACCTATCATCTGCAAAAACAAAATCGTTCTATCTTGCTTGGTTCAATAGACATGGACACTTATCCCTTTTAATCGGTTAACCCCACCCAGTTTGACGTAGAAATTGAACCGTTAACGATAGAACCTTGGATCAGCTTGTGGATTAATATACACATAAAATCCTATCATCTGCAAAAACAAAATCGATTCTATCTTGCTTGGTTCAATATATATGTATACTTATCCCTTTTAGTCGGTTAACCCCAACCACTATGATGTAGAAATTTAACCATTAAAGATAGAGCCTTGGATCAGCTTGTGGATTAATATACACATAAAACCCTATCATCTGCAAAAATAAAATCGATTCTATCTTCCTTGGTTCAATAGATATGTATACTTATCCCTTTTAGTCGGTTAACCCCACCCACTATGACGTAGAAATTGAACCATTAAAGATAAAGCATTGGATCAGCTTGTGGATTATTATACGCATAAAAACCTATCATCTGCAAAAACAAAATCGTTCTATCTTGCTTGGTTCAATAGATATGGACACTTATCCCTTTTAGTCGGTTAACCCTACCCACTTTGACGTAGAAATTGAACGTTAACGATAGAACCTTGGATCAGCTTGTGGATTAATATACACATAAAAACCTATCATCTGCAAAAACAAAATCGATTCTATTTTGCTTGGTTCAATAGATATGGACACTTATCCCTCTTAATTGGATAACCCCACCCAGTATAAGGTAGAAATTGAACCGTTAGCGATAGAACCTTGGATCAGCTTGTGGATTAATATACACATAAAAACCTACCATCTGCAGAAATAAAATCGATTCTGTCTTGCTTGGTTCAATAGATATGGACACTTATCCCTGTTAGTCGGTTAACCCCACCCACTATGACGTAGAAATTGATCCATTAAAGATAGAGCCTTGGATCAGCTTGTGGATTAAAAGTCAGTTAACCACTATGACGTAGAAATTGAACCATTAAAGATAGAGCCTTGGATCAGCTTGTGGATTAATATACACATAAAAACCTATCATCTGCAAAAACAAAATCGTTCTATCTTGCTTGGTTCAACAGATATGGACACTTATCCCTTTTAGTCGGTTAACCCCAACCAGTTTGACGTAGAAATGGAACCGTTAGCGATAGAACCTTGGATCAGCTTGTGGATTAATATGCACATAAAAACCTACCATCTGCAGAAATAAAATCGAGTCTGTCTTGCTTGGTTCAATAGATATGGACACTTATCCCTTTTAGTCGGTTAACCCCACCCACTATGACGTAGAAATTGAACCATTAAAGATAGAGCCTTGAATCAGCTTGTGGATTAATATACACATAAAAACCTATCATCGGCAAAAACAAAATCGTTCTATCTTGCTTGGTTCAATAGATATGGCCACTTATCGCTTTTAGCCGGTTAACCCCACACAGTATGACGTAGAAATTGAACCGTTAGCGATAGAGCCTTGGATCAGCTTGTGGATTAATATACACATAAAAACCTACCATATGCAAAAATAAATTCGATTCTATATTGCTTGGTTCAATAGATATGGATACTTATACCTTTTAGTCGGTTAACCCCACCCACTTTGACGTAGAAATGTAAACGTTAACGATAGAAACTTGGATTAGCTTGTCGAATAATGTACACATAAAACCCTATCATCTGCAAAAACTAAATCGATTCTATCTTGCTTGGTTCAATAGATATGGACACTTATCCCTTTTGGTTGGTTAACCCCACACAGTATGACGTAGAAATTGAACCGTTAGCGATAGAACCTTGGATCAGCTTGTGGATTAATACACACATAAAAACCTATCATCTGCAAAAACAAAATCGATTCTATCTTGCTTGGTTCAATAGATATGGACACTTATCCCTTTTAGTCGGTTAACCACAACCACTATAACGTAGAAACTGAACCGTTTACGATAGAACCTTAGATCAGCTTGTAGATTAATATACACATAAAAACCTATAATCTGCAAAAATAAAATCGATTATATTTTGCTTGGTTCAATAGATATGGACACTTATCCCTTTTAGTCGGATAACCCCACTCAGTATGACGTAGAAATTGAACCGTTAGCGATAGAACCTTGAATTAGCTTGTGGATTAATACACACGTAAAAACCTACCATCTGCAGAAATAAAATCGATTCTGTCTTGCTTGGTTCAATAGATATGGACACTTATCCCTTTTAGTCGGTTAACCCCACACAGTATGACGTAGAAATTGAACCGTTAACGATAGAACCTTGGATCAGCTTGTGGATTAATATACACATATAAACCTACCATCTGCAAAAATAAAATCGATTCTGTCTTGCTTGGTTCAATAGATATGGACACTTATCCCTTTTAGTCGGTTAACCCCACCCAGTATAACGTAGAAATTTAACCGTTAGCGATAGAACCTTGGATCAGCTTGTGGATTAATATACACATAAAACCCTATCATCTGCAAAAACAAAATCGATTATATCTTGCTTGGTTCAATAGATATGTATACTTATCCCTTTTAGTCGGTTAACCCCACCCACTATGACGTAGAAATTGAACCATTAAAGATAGAGCCTTGGATCAGCTTGTGGATTAATATACACATAAAACCCTATCATCTGCAAAAATAAAATCGATTCTATCTTGCTTGGTTCAATAGATATGTATACTTATCCCTTTTAGTCGGTTAACCCCACCCACTATGACGTAGAAATTGAACCATTAAAGATAGAGCCTTGAATCAGCTTGTGGATTAATATACGCATAAAAACCTATCATCTGCAAAAACAAAATCGTTCTATCTTGCTTGGTTCAATAGACATGGACACTTATCCCTTTTAGTCGGTAAACCCCACCCAGTTTGACGTAGAAATTGAACCGTTAGCGATAGAACCTTGGATCAGCTTGTGGATTAATATACACATAAAATCCTATCATCTGCAAAAACAAAATCGGTTCTATCTTGCTTGGTTCAATAGATATGTATACTTATCCCTTTTAGTCGGTTAACCCCACCCACTATGACGTAGAAATTTAACCATTAAAGATAGAGCCTTGGATCAGCTTGTGGATTAATATACACATAAAACCCTATCATCTGCAAAAATAAAATCGATTCTATCTTGCTTGGTTCAATAGATATGTATACTTATCCCTTTTAGTCGGTTAACCCAACCCAATATGACGTAGAAATTGAACCATTAAAGATAGAGCCTTGGGTCAGCTTGTGGATTAATATACGCATAAAAACCTATCATCTGCAAAAACAAAATCGTTCTATCTTGCTTGGTTCAATAGATATGGACACTTATCCCTTTTAGTCGGTTAACCCTACCCACTTTGACGTAGAAATTGAACCGTTAATGATAGAACCTTGGATCAGCTTGTGGATTAATATACACATAAAAACCTATCATCTGCAAAAACAAAATCGATTATATTTTGCTTGGTTCAATAAATATGGACACTTATCCCTTTTAATTCGATAACCCCACCCAGTATAACGTAGAAATTGAACCGTTAGCGATAGAACCTTGGATCAGCTTGTGGATTAATGTACACATAAAAACCTACCATCTGCAGAAATAAAATCGATTCTGTCTTGCTTGGTTCAATAGATATGGACACTTATCCCTTTTAGTCGGTTAACCCCACCCACTATGACGTAGAAATTGAACCATTAAAGATAGAGCCTTGGATCAGCTTGTGGATTAATATACACATAAAAACCTATCATCTGCAAAAACAAAATCGTTCTATCTTGCTTGGTTCAATAGATATGGACACTTATCCCTTTTAGTTCGTTAACCCCACCCAGTTTGACGTAGAAATTGAACCCTTAGCGATAGAACCTTCGATCAGCTTGTGAATTAATGTGCACATAAAAACCTACCATCTGCAAAAATAAATTCGATTCTACCTTGCTTGTTTCAATAGATATAGACACTTATCCCTATTAGTCGGTTAACCCCACCCAGTATGACGTAGAAATTGAACCGTTAGCGATAGAACCTTGGATCAGCTTGTAGATTAATATACACATAAAAACCTATCATCTGCAAAAACAAAATCGATTCTATCTTGCTTGGTTCAATAGATATGGACACTTATCCCTTTTATTCGGTTAACCCCACACAGTATGACGTAGAAATTGAACTGTTAGCGACAGAACTTGGATCAGCTTGTGGATTAATATACACATAAAAACCTACCATCTGCAAAAATAAATTCGATTCTATCTTGCTTGGTTCAATAGATATGGATACTTATACCTTTTAGTCGGTTAACCCCACCCACTTTGACGTAGAAATTGAAACCTTTACGATAGAACCTTGGATCAGATTGTCGATTAATATACATATAAAACCCTATCATCTGCAAAAACTAAATCGATCCTATCTTGCTTGGTTCAATAGATATGGACACTTATCCCTTTTAGTTGGTTAACCCCACACAGTATGACGTAGAAATGAACCGTTAGCGATAGAACCTTGGATCAGCTTGTGGATTAATATAAACATAAAAACCTATTATCTGCAAAAACAAAATCGATTCTATCTTGCTTGGTTCAATGGATATGGAAACTTATCCCTTTTAGTCGGTTAACCCCACACAGTATGACGTAGAAATTGAACCGTTAGCGATAGAGCCTTGGATCGGCTTGTGGATTAATTTACACATAAAAACCTACCATCTGCAAAAATAAAGTCGATTCTATCTTGCTTGGTTCAATAGATATGGACACTTATCCCTTTTAGTCGGTTAACCCCACCCAGTATAACGTAGAAATTGAACCGTTAGCGATAGAACCTTGGATCAGCTTGTGGATTAATACACACATAAAAACCTACCATCTGCAAAAATAAATTCGATTCTGTCTTACTTGGTTCAATAGATATGGATACTTATCCCTTTTAGTCGGTTAACCCCACCCACTTTGACGTAGAAATTGAACCGTTAACGATAGAACCTTGGATCAGCTTGTCGATGGATATACACATAAAACCCTATCATCTGCAAAAACAAAATCGATTCTATCTTGCTTGGTTCAATAGATATGGACACTTATCCCTTTTAGTCGGTTAACCCCACCCAGTATAACGTAGAAATTGAACCGTTAGCGATAGAACCTTGGATCAGCTTGTGGATTAATATACACATAAAAAACTACAATCTGCAGAAATAAATACGACTCTATCTTGCTTGGTTCAATAGATATCTATACTTATCCCTTTTAGTCGGTTAACCCCACCCACTATGACATTAAAATTGAACCATTAAAGATAGAGCCTTGGATCAGCTTTTGGATTAATATACACATAAAACCCTATCATCTGCAAAAACAAAATCGTTCTATCTTGCTTGGTTCAATAGATATGGACACTTATCCCTTTTAGTTGGTTAACCCCACACAGTATGACGTAGAAATTGAACCGTTAGCGATAGAGCCTTGGATCAGCTAGTGGATTAATTTACACATAAAAACCTACCACCTGCAAAAATAAATTCGATTCTATCTTGCTTGGTTCAATAGATATGGATACTTATCCCTTTTATTCGGTTAACCCCACCCACATTGACGTAGAAATTGAACCGTTAACGATAGAACCTTGGATCAGCTTGTCGATGAATATACACATAAAACCCTATCATCTGCAAAAACAAAATCGTTCTATCTTGCTTGGTTCAATAGATATGGACACTTATCCCTTTTAGTCGGTTAACCCCATCCACTTTGGCGTAGAAATTGAACCGTTAGCGATAGAACCTTGGATCAGCTTGTGGATTAATATACACATAAAAAACTACAATCTGCAGAAATAAATTCGATTCTATCTTGCTTGGTTCAATAGATATGTATACTTATCCCTTTTAGTCGGTTAACCCCACCCACTATGACGTAGAAATTGAACCATTAAAGATAGAGCCTTGGATCAGCTTGTTGATTAATACACGCATAAAAACCTATCATCTGCAAAAACAAAATCGTTCTATCTTGCTTGGTTCAATAGATATGGACACTTATCCCTTTTAGTCGGTTAACCTCACCCACAATAGATATGGACACTTATCCCTTTTAGTCGGTTAACCCCATCCACTTTGACGTAGAAATTGAACCGTTAACGATAGAACGTTGTATTGGCTTGTGGAATAATATACACATAAAAACCTATCATCTGCAGAAACAAAATCGATTCTATCTTGCTTGGTTCAATAGATATGGACACTTATCCCTTTTAGTCGGTTAACCTCACCCACAATAGATATGGACACTTATCCCTTTTAGTCGGTTAACCCCATCCACTTTGACGTAGAAATTGAACCGTTAACGATAGAACCCTCTATTGGCTTGTGGATTAATATAAACATAAAAATCTATAATCTGCAAAAATAAAATCGATCCTATTTTACTTGGTTCAATAGATATGGACACTTATCCCTTTTAGTCGGCTAACCCTACCCACTTTGACGTAGAAATTGAACCGTTAACGATAGAACCTTGGATCAGCTCGTGGATTAATATACACATAAAAACCTATCATTTGCAAAAACAAAATCGATTCTGTCTTGCTTGGTTCAATAGATATGGACACTTATCCCTTTTAGTCGGTTAACCCCAACCACTATAACGTACAAATTGAACCGTTAACGATAGAACCTTGGATCAGCTTGTGGATTAATATACACATAAAAACCTATAATCTGCAAAAATAAAATCGATTCTATTTTGCTTGGTTCAATAGATATGGACACTTATCCCTTTTAGTCAGATAACCCCACCCAGTATGACGTAGAAATTGAACCGTTAGCGATAGAACCTTGGATTAGCTTGTGGATTAATACGCACATAAAAACCTACCATCTGCAGAAATAAAATCGGTTCTATCTTGCTTGGTTCAATATATATGTATACTTATCCCTTTTAGTCGGTTAACCCCACCCACTAAGACGTAGAAATTGAACCATTAAAGATAGAACCTTGGATCAGCTTGTGGATTAATATACACATAAAACCCTATCATCTGCAAAAATAAAATCGATTCTATCTTGCTAGATATGTATACTTATCCCTTTTAGTCGGTTAACCCTACCCGCTATGACGTAGAAATTGAACCATTAAAGATAGAGCCTTGGATTAGCTTGTGGATTAATATACACATAAAAACCTATCATCTGCAAAAAAAAAATCGATTCTATCTTGCTTGGTTCAATAGATATGGACACTTATCCCTTTTAGTCGGTTAACCCCAACCACTATAACGTAGAAATTGAACCGTTAACGATAGAACCTTGTATCAGCTTGTGGATTAATATACACATAAAAACCTATAATCTGCAAAAATAAAATCGATTCTATTTTGCTTGGTTCAATAGATATGGACACTTATCCCTTTTAGTCGGTTAACCCCACCCAGTATAACGTAGAAATTGAACCGTTAGCGATAGAACCTTGGATCAGGTTGTGGATTAATATACACATAAAAACTACCATCTGCAAAAATAAATTCGATTCTATCTTGCTTGGTTCAATAGATATGTATACTTATCCCTTTTAGTCGGTTAACCCCACCCACTATGACGTAGAAATTGAACCATTAAAGATAGAGCCTTGGATCAGCTTTTGGATTAATATACACATAAAACCCTATCATCTGCAAAAATAAAATCGATTCTATCTTGCTTGGTTCAATAGATATGTATACTTATTCCTTTTAGTCGGTTAACCCCACCTACTATGACGTAGAAATTGAACCATTAAAGATAGAGCCTTGGATCAGCTTGTGGATTAATATACGCATAAAAACCTATCATCTGCAAAAACAAAATCGTTCTATCTTGCTTGGTTCAATAGATATGGACACTTATCCCTTTTAGTCGGTTAACCCCATCCACTTTGACGTAGAAATTGAACCGTTAACGATAGAACCTTGTATTGGCTTGTGGATTAAAATACACATAAAAACCTATCATCTGCAAAAACAAAATCGTTCTATCTTGCTTGGTTCAATAGATATGGACACTTATCCCTTTTAGTTGGTTAACCCCACACAGTATGACGTAGAAATTGAACCGTTAGCGATAGAGCCTTGGATCAGCTAGTGGATTAATTTACACATAAAAACCTACCATCTGCAAAAATTAATTCGATTCTATCTTGCTTGGTTCAATAGATATGGATACTTATCCCTTTTATTCGGTTAACCCCACCCACTTTGACGTAGAAATTGAACCGTTAACGATAGAACCTTGGATCAGCTTGTCGATGAATACACACATAAAACCCTATCATCTGCAAAAACAAAATCGTTCTATCTTGCTTGGTTCAATAGATATGGACACTTATCCCTTTTAGTCGGTTAACCCCATCCACTTCGACGTAGAAATTGAACCGTTAGCGATAGAACCTTGGATCAGCTTGTGGATTAATATACACATAAAAACCTACCATCTGCAAAAATAAATTCGATTCTATCTTGCTTGGTTCAATAGATATGTATACTTATCCCTTTTAGTCGGTTAACCCCACCCACTATGACGTAGAAATTGAACCATTAAAGATAGAGCCTTGGATCAGCTTGTTGATTAATATACGCATAAAAACCTATCATCTGCAAAAACAAAATCGTTCTATCTTGCTTGGTTCAATAGATATGGACACTTATCCCTTTTAGTCGGTTAACCTCACCCACAATAGATATGGACACTGATCCCTTTTAGTCGGTTAACCCCATCCACTTTGACGTAGAAATTGAACCGTTAACGATAGAACCTTGTATTGGGTTGTGGAATAATATACACATAAAAACCTATCCTCTGCAGAAAAAAAATCGATTCTATCTTGCTTGGTTCAATAGATATGGACACTTATCCCTTTTAGTCGGTTAACCTCACCCACAATAGATATGGACACTTATCCCTTTTAGTCGGCTAACCCCATCCACTTTGACGTAGAAATTGAACCGTTAACGATAGAACCTTGTATTGGCTTGTGGATTAATATACACATAAAAACCTATAATCTGCAAAAATAAAATCGATTCTATTTTGCTTGGTTCAATAGATATGGACACTTATCCCTTTTAGTCGGTTAACCCTACCCACTTTGACGTAGAAATTGAACCGTTAACGATAGAACCTTGGATCAGCTTGTGGATTAATATACACATAAAAACCTAGAATCTGTAAAAACAAACTCGATTCTATCTTGCTTGGTTCAATAGATATGGACACTTATCCCTTTTAGTCGGTTAACCCCAACCACTATAACGTAGAAATTGAACCATTAACGATAGAACCTTGGATCAGCTTGTGGATTAATATACACATAAAAACCTATAATCTGCAAAAATAAAATCGATTCTATTTTGCTTGGTTCAATAGATATGGACACTTATCCCTTTTAGTCGGATAACCCCACCCAGTATGACGCAGAAATTGAACCGTTAGCGATAGAACCTTGGATTAGCTTGTGGGTTAATACACACATAAAAACCTACCATCTGCGGAAATAAAATCGGTTCTATCTTGCTTGGTTCAATAGATATGTATACTTATCCCTTTTAGTCGGTTAACCCCACCCACTAAGACGTAGAAATTGAACCATTAAAGATAGAGCCTTGGATCAGCTTGTGGATTAATATACACATAAAACCCTATCATCTGCAAAAATAAAATCGATTCTATCTTGCTAGATATGTATACTTATCCCTTTTAGTCGGTTAACCCTACCCGCTATGACGTAGAAATTGAACCATTAAAGATAGAGCTTTGGATCAGCTTGTGGATTAATATACACATAAAAACCTATCATCTGCAAAAACAAAATCGATTCTATCTTGCTTGGTTCAATAGATATGGACACTTATCCCTTTTAGTCGGTTAACCCCAACCACTATAACGTAGAAATTTAACCGTTAACGATAGAACCTTGGATCAGCTTGTGGATTAATATACACATAAAAACCTATAATCTGCAGAAATAAAATCGATTATATTTTGCTTGGTTCAATAGATATGGACACTTATCCCTTTTAGTCGGATAACCCAACCCAGTATAACGTAGAAATTGAACCGTTAGCGATAGAACCTTGGATCAGCATGTGGATTAATATGCACATAAAAAACTACCATCTGCAAAAATAAATTCGATTCTATCTTGCTTGGTTCAATAGATATGTATACTTATCCCTTTTAGTCGGTTAACCCAACCCACTATGACGTAGAAATTGAACCATTAAATATAGAGCCTTGGATCAGCTTGTGGATTAATATACACATAAAACCCTATCATCTGCAAAAATAAAATCGGTTCTATCTTGCTTGGTTCAATAGATATATATACTTATCCCTTTTAGTCGGTTAACCCCACCCACTATGACGTAGAAATTGAACCATTAAAGATAGAGCCTTGGATCAGCTTGTGGATTAATATACGCATAAAAACCTATCATCTGCAAAAACAAAGTCGTTCTATCTTGCTTGGTTCAATAGATATGGACACTTATCCCTTTTAGTCGGTTAACCCCATCCACTTTGACGTAGAAATTGAACCGTTAACGATAGAACCTTGTATTGGCTTGTGGATTAATATACACATAAAAACCTATCATCTGCAAAAACAAAATCGTTCTATCTTGCTTGGTTCAATAGATATGAACACTTATCCCTTTTAGTTGGTTAACCCCACACAGTATGACGTAGAAATTGAACCGTTAGCGATAGAACCTTGTATTGGCTTGTGGATTAATATAGACATAAAAACCTATAACCTGCAAAAATAAAATCGATTCTATTTTGCTTGGTTCAATAGATATGGACACTTATCCCTTTTAGTCGGTTAACCCTACCCACTTTGACGTAGAAATTGAACCGTTAACGATAGAACCTTGGATCAGCTTGTGGATTAATACACACATAAAAACCTATCATCTGCAAAAACAAAATCGATTCTATCTTGCTTGGTTCAATAGATATGGACACTTATCCCTTTTAGTCGGTTAACCCCAAGCACTATAACGTAGAAATTGAACCGTTAACGATAGAACCTTGGATCACCTTGTGGATTAATATACACAAAATAACCTATAATCTGCAAAAATAAAATCGATTCTATTTTGCTTGGTTCAAGAGATATGGACACTTAATCCTTTTAGTCGGATAACCCCACCCAGTATGACGTAGAAATTGAACCGTTAGCGATAGAACCTTGGATTAGCTTGTGGATTAATACACACATAAAAACCTACCATCTGCAGAAATAAAATCGGTTCTATCTTGCTTGGTTCAATAGATATGTATACTTATCCCTTTTAGTCGGTTAACCCCACCCACTAAGACGTAGAAATTGAACCATTAAAGATATAGCCTTGGATCAGCTTGTGGATTAATATACACATAAAACCCTATCATCAGCAGAAACAAAATCGATTCTATCTTGCTTGGTTCAATAGATATGGACACTTATCCCTTTTAGTCGGTTAACCTCACCCACAATAGATATGGACACTTATCCCTTTTAGTCGGTTAACCCCATCCACTTTGACGTAGAAACTGAACCGTTAACGATAGAACCTTGTATTGGCTTGTGGATTAATACACAATAAAAACCTACCATCTGCAGAAATAAAATCGGTTCTATCTTGCTTGGTTCAATAGATATGTATACTTATCCCTTTTAGTCGGTTAACCCCACCCACTAAGACGTAGAAATTGAACCATTAAAGATAGAGCCTTGGATCAGCTTGTGGATTAATATACACATAAAACCCTATCATCTGCAAAAATAAAATCGATTCTATCTTGCTAGATATGTATACTTATCCCTTTTAGTCGGTCAACCCTACCCGCTATGACGTAGAAATTGAACCATTAAAGATAGAGCCTTGGATTAGCTTGTGGATTAATATACACATAAAAACCTATCATCTGCAAAAACAAAATCGATTCTATCTTGCTTGGTTCAATAGATATGGACACTTATCCCTTTTAGTCGGTTAACCCCAACCACTATAACGTAGAAATTGAACCGTTAACGATAGAACCTTAGATCAGCTTGTGGATTAATATACACATAAAAACCTATAATCTGCAAAAATAAAATCGATTCTATTTTGCTTGGTTCAATAGATATGGACTCTTATCCCTTTTAGTCGGATAACCCCACCCAGTATGACGTAGAAATTGAACAATTAGCGATAGAACCTTGAATTAGCTTGTGGATTAATACACACATAAAAACCTACCATCTGCAGAAATAAAATCGATTCTGTCTTGCTTGGTTCAATAGATATGGACACTTATCCCTTTTAGTCGGTTAACCCCAACCACTATAACGTAGAAATTGAACGGTTAACGATAGAACCTTAGATCAGCTTGTGGATTAATATACACATAAAAACCTATAATCTGCAAAAATAAAATCGATTATATTTTGCTTGGTTCAATAGATATGGACACTTATCCCTTTTAGTCGGATAACCCCACTCAGTATGACGTAGAAATTGAACCGTTAGCGATAGAACCTTGAATTAGCTTGTGGATTAATATACACATAAAAACCTACCATCTGCAGAAATAAAATCGATTATATTTTGCTTGGTTCAATAGATATGGACACTTATCCCTTTTAGTCGGATAACCCCACTCAGTATGACGTAGAAATTGAACCGTTAACGATAGAACCTTAGATCAGCTTGTGGATTAATATACACATAAAAACCTATAATCTGCAAAAATAAAATCGATTATATTTTGCTTGGTTCAATAGATATGGACGCTTATCCCTTTTAGTCGGTTAACCCCACACAGTATGACGTAGAAATTGAACCGTTAGCGATAGAGCCTTGGATCAGCTTGTGGATTAATTTACACATAAAAACCTACCATCTGCAAAAATAAAGTCGATTCTATCTTGCTTGGTTCAATAGATATGGACACTTATCCCTTTTAGTTGGTTAACCCCACACAGTATGACGTAGAAATTGAACCGTTAGCGATAGAACCTTGAATTAGCTTGTGGATTAATATACACATAAAAACCTACCATCTGCAGAAATAAAATCGATTCTCTCTTGCTTGGTTCAATAGATATGGACACTTATCCCTTTTAGTCGGTTAACCCCACACAGTATGACGTAGAAATTGAACCGTTAACGATAGAACCTTGGATCAGCCTGTGGATTAATATACTCATAAAAACCTACCATCTGCAAAAATAAAATCGATTCTGTCTTGCTTGGTTCAATAGATATGGACACTTATCCCTTTTAGTCGGTTAACCCCACCCAGTATAACGTAGAAATTGAACCGTTAACGATAGAACCTTGGATCAGCTTGTGGATTAATATACACATAAAACCCTATCATCTGCAAAAACAAAATCGATTCTCTCTTGCTTGGCTCAATAGATATGTATACTTATCCCTTTTAGTCGGTTAACCCCACCCACTATGACGTAGAAATTGAACCGTTAAAGATAGAGCCTTGGATCAGCTTGTGGATTAATATACACATAAAACCCTAGCATCTGCAAAAATAAAATCGATTCTATCTTGCTTGGTTCAATATATATGTATACTTATCCCTTTTAGTCGGTTAACCCCACCCACTATGACGTAGAAATTGAACCATTAAAGATAGAGCCTTGAATCAGCTTGTGGATTAATATACGCATAAAACCTATCATCTGCAAAAACAAAATCGTTCTATCTTGCTTGGTTCAATAGACATGGACACTTATCCCTTTTAGTCGGTTAACCCCACACAGTTTGACGTAGAAATTGAACCGTTAGCGATAGAACCTTGGATCAGCTTGTGGATTAATATACACATAAAATCCTATCATCTGCAAAAACAAAATCGATTCTATCTTGCTTGGTTCAATAGATATGTATACTTATCCCTTTTAGTCGGTTAACCCCACCCACTATGACGTAGAAATTGAACCATTAAAGATAGAGCCTTGGGTCAGCTTGTGGATTAATATACGCATAAAAACCTATCATCTGCAAAAACAAAATCGTTCTATCTTGCTTGGTTCAATAGATATGGACACTTATCCCTTTTAGTCGGTTAACCCTACCCACTTTGACGTAGAAATTGGACCGTTAACGATAGAACCTTGGATCAGCTTGTGGATTAATTTACACATAAAAACCTACCATCTGCAAAAATAAAGTCGATTCTATCTTGCTTGGTTCAATAGATTAGGACACTTATCCCTTTTAGTCGGTTAACCTCACCCACAATAGATATGCATACTTATCCCTTTTAGTCGGTTAACCCCACCCACTATGACGTAGAAATTTAACCATTAAAGATAGAGCCTTGGATCAGCTTGTGGATTAATATACACATAAAACCCTTACATCTGCAAAAATAAAATCGATTATATCTTGCTTGGTTCAATAGATATGTATACTTATCCCTTTTAGTCGGTTAACCCCACCCACTATGACGTAGAAACTGAACCATTAAAGATAGAGCCTTGGGTCAGCTTGTGGATTAATATACGCATAAAAACCTATCATCTGCAAAAACAAAATCGTTCTATCTTGCTTGGTTCAATAGATATGGACACTTATCCCTTTTAGTCGGTTAACCCTACCCACTTTGACGTAGAAATTGAACCGTTAACGATAGAACCTTGGATCAGCTTGTGGATTAATTTACACATAAAAACCTACCATCTGCAAAAATAAAGTCGATTCTATCTTGTTTGGTTCAATAGATATGGACACTTATCCCTTTTAGTCGGTTAACCTCACCCACAATAGATATGCATACTTATCCCTTTTAGTCGGTTAACCCCACCCACTATGACTTAGAAATTGAACCATTAAAGACAGAGCCTTGGATCAGCTTGTGGATTAATATACACATAAAAATCTATCATCTGCAAAAACAAAATCGATTCTATCTTGCTTGGTTCAATAGATATGGACGCTTATCCCTTTTAGTCGGTTAACCCCACACAGTATGACGTAGAAATTGAACCGTTAGCGATAGAGCCTTGGATCAGCTTGTGGATTAATTTACACATAAAAACCTACCATCTGCAAAAATAAAGTCGATTCTATCTTGCTTGGTTCAATAGATATGGACACTTATCCCTTTTAGTTGGTTAACCCCACACAGTATGACGTAGAAATTGAACCGTTAGCGATAGAACCTTGGATCAGTTTGTGGATTAATATACACATAAAAACCTATCATCTGCAAAAACAAAATCGATTCTATCTTGCTTAGTTCAATAGATATGGACACTTATCCCTTTTAGTCGGTTAACCCCACACAGTATGACGTAGAAATTGAACCGTTAGCGATAGAGCCTTGGATCAGCTTGTGGATTAATTTACACATAAAAACCTACCATCTGCAAAAACAAAGTCGATTCTATCTTGCTTGGTTCAATAGATATGGACACTTATCCCTTTTAGTCGGTTAACCTCACCCACAATAGATATGTATACTTATCCCTTTTAGTCGGTTAACCCCACCCACTATGACGTAGAAATTGAACCATTAAAGATAGAGCCTTGGATCAGCTTGTTGGTTAATATACGCATAAAAACCTATTATCTGCAAAAACAAAATCGTTCTATCTTGCTTGGTTCAATAGATATGGACACTTATCCCTTTTAGTCGGTTAACCTCACCCACAATAGATATGGACACTTATCCCTTTTAGTCGGTTAACCCCATCCACTTTGACGTAGAAATTGAACCGTTAACGACAGGACCTTGTATTGGGTTGTGGAATAATATACACATAAAAACCTATCATCTGCAGAAACAAAATCGATTCTATCTTGCTTGGTTCAATAGATATGGACACTTATCCCTTTTAGTCGGTTAACCCCAAGAACTATAACGTAGAAATTGAACCGTTAACGATAGAACCTTGGATCACCTTGTGGATTAATATACACATAAAAACCCATAATCTGCAAAAATAAAATCGATTCTATTTTGCTTGGTTCAATAGATATGGACACTTATCCCTTTTAGTCGGATAACCCCACCCAGTATGACGTAGAAATTGAACCGTTAGCGATAGAACCTTGGATTAGCTTGTGGATTAATACACACATAAAAACCTACCATCCGCAGAAATAAAATCGGTTCTATCTTGCTTGGTTCAATAGATATGTATACTTATCCCTTTTAGTCGGTTAACCCCACCCACTAAGACGTAGAAATTGAACCATTAAAGATAGAGCCTTGGATCAGCTTGTGGATTAATGTACACATAAACCCTATCATCTGCAGCAACAAAATCGATTCTATCTTGCTTGGTTCAATAGATATGGACACTTATCCCTTATAGTCGGTTAACCTCACCCACAATAGATATGGACACTTATCCCTTTTAGTCGGTTAACCCCATCCACTTTGACGTAGAAATTGAACCGTTAACGATAGAACCTTGTATTGGCTTTTGGATTAATACACACATAAAAACCTACCATCTGCAGAAATAAAATCGGTTCTATCTTGCTTGGTTCAATAGATATGTATACTTATCCCTTTTAGTCGGTTAACCCCACCCACTAAGACGTAGAAATTGAACCATTAAAGATAGAGCCTTGGGTCAGCTTGTGGATTAATATACACATAAAAACCTATAATCTGCAAAAATAAAATCGATTCTATTTTGCTTGGTTCAATAGATATGGACACTTATCCCTTTTAGTCGGTTAACCCTACCCGCTGTGACGTAGAAATTGAACCATTAAAGATAGAGCTTTGGATCAGCTTGTGGATTAATATACACATAAAAAGCTATCATCTGCAAAAACAAAATCGATTCTATCTTGCTTGGTTCAATAGATATGGACACTTATCCCTTTTAGTCGGTTAACCCAAACCACTATAACGTAGAAATTGAACCATTAACGATAGAACCTTGGATCAGCTTGTGGATTAATATACACATAAAACCCTAATATCTGCAAAAATAAATTCGATTCTATCTTGCTTGGTTCAATAGATATGGATACTTATACCTTTTAGTGGGTTAACCCCACCCACTTTGACGTAGAAATTGAAACGTTAACGATAGAACATTGGATCAGCTTGTCGATTAATATACACATAAAGCCCTATCATCTGCAAAAACTAAATCGATTCTATCTTGCTTGGTTCAATAGATATGGACACTTATCCCTTTTAGTCGGTTAACCCCACCCAGTTTGACGTAGAAATTGAACCGTTAGCGATAGAACCTTTAATCAGCTTGTGGATTAATATGCACATAAAAACCTACCATCTGCAAAAATAAATTCGATTCTACCTTGCTTGGTTCAATAGATATAGACACTTATCCCTATTAGTCGGTTAACCCCACCCAGTATGACGTAGAAATTGAACCGTTAGCGATAGAACCTTGGATCAGCTTGTGGATTAATATACACATATAAACCTACCATCTGCAAAAATAAATTCGATTCTATCTTGCTTGGTTCAATAGATATGGATACTTATACCTTTTAGTGGGTTAACCCCACCCACTTTGACGTAGAAATTGAAACGCTAACGATAGAAATTTGGATCAGCTTGTCGATTAATATACACATAAAGCCCTATCATCTGCAAAAACTTAATCGATTCTATCTTGCTTGGTTCAATAGATATGGACACTTATCCTTTTAGTCGGTTAACCCCACACAGTATGACGTAGAAATTGAACCGTCAGCTTGTGGATTAATATACACATATAAACCTTTCATATGCAAAAACAAAATCGATTCTATCTTGCTTGGTTCAATGGGTATGGACACTTATCCCTTTTAGTCGGTTAACCCCAACCACTATAACGTAGAAATTGAACCGTTAACGATAGAACCTTAGATCAGCTTGTGGATTAATATACACATAAAAACCTATAATCTGCAAAAATAAAATCGATTCTATTTTGCTTGGTTCAATATATATGGACACTTATCCCTTTTAGTCGGTTAACCCCACACAGTATGACGTAGAAATTTAACCGTTAGCGATAGAACCTTGGATCAGCTTGTGGATTAATATACACATAAAACCCTAATATCTGCAAAAATAAATTCGATTCTATCTTGCTTGGTTCAATAGATATGGATACTTATACCTTTTAGTGGGTTAACCCCACCCACTTTGACGTAGAAATTGAAACGTTAACGATAGAACATTGGATCAGCTTGTCGATTAATATACACATAAAGCCCTATCATCTGCAAAAACTAAATCGATTCTATCTTGCTTGGTTCAATAGATATGGACACTTATCCCTTTTAGTTGGTTAACCACACACAGTATGACGTAGAAATTGAACCGTTAGCGATAGAACCTTGGATCAGCTTTTGGATTAATATAAACATAAAAACCTATCATCTGCAAAAACAAAATCGATTCTATCTTGCTTGGTTCAATAGATATGGACACTTATCCCTTTTAGTCGGTTAACCCCAACCACTATAACGTAGAAATTGAACCGTTAACGATAGACCTTAGATCAGCTTGTGGATTAATACACACATAAAAACCTATAATCTGCAAAAATAAAATCGATTCTATTTTGCTTGGTTCAATAGATATGGACACTTATCCCTTTTAGTCGGATAACCCCACCCAGTATGACGTAGAAATTGAACAATTAGCGATAGAACCTTGAATTAGCTTGTGGATTAATACACACATAAAAACCTACCATCTGCAGAAATAAAATCGATTCTGTCTTGCTTGGTTCAATAGATATGGACACTTATCCCTTTTAGTCGGTTAACCCCACACAGTATGACATAGAAATTGAACCGTTAGCGATAGAGCCTTGGATCAGCTTGTGGATTAATATACACATAAAAACCTACCATCTGCAAGAATAAATTCGATTCTATCTTGCTTGGTTCAATAGATATGGACACTTATCCCTTTTAGTCGGTTAACCCCACACAGTATGACGTAGAAATTTAACCGTGAGCGATAGAACCTTGGATCAGCTTGTGAATTAATATACACATAAAAACCTACCATCTGCAAAAATAAATTTGATTCTATCTTGCTTGGTTCAATAGATATGGATACTTATACCTTTTAGTGGGTTAACCCCACCCACTTTGACGTAGAAATTGAAACGTTAACGATAGAACCTTGGATCAGCTTGTCGATTAATATACACATAAAGCCCTATCATCTGCAAAAACTAAATCGATTCTATCTTGCTTGGTTCAATAGATATGGACACTTATCCCTTTTAGTTGGTTAACCCCACACAGTATGACGTAGAAATTGAACCGTTAGCGATAGAACCTTGGATCAGCTTTTGGATTAATATACACATAAAAACCTATCATCTGCAAAAACAAAATCGATTCTATCTTGCTTGGTTCAATAGATATGGACACTTATCCCTTTTAGTCGGTTAACCCCAACCACTATAACGTAGAAATTGAACCGTTAACGATAGAACCTTAGATCAGCTTGTGGATTAATACACACATAAAAACCTATAATCTGCAAAAATAAAATCGATTCTATTTTGCTTGGTTCAATAGATATGGACACTTATCCCTTTTAGTCGGATAACCCCACCCAGTATGACGTAGAAATAGAACAATTAGCGATAGAACCTTGAATTAGCTTGTGGATTAATACACACATAAAAACCTACCATCTGCAGAAATAAAATCGATTCTGTCTTGCTTGGTTCAATAGATATGGACACTTATCCCTTTTAGTCGGTTAACCCCACACAGTATGACATAGAAATTGAACCGTTACCGATAGAGCCTTGGATCAGCTTTTGGATTAATATACACATAAAAACCTACCATCTGCAAAAACAAAGTCGATTCTATCTTGCTTGGTTCAATAGATATGGACACTTATCCCTTTTAGTCGGTTAACCTCACCCACAATAGATATGTATACTTATCCCTTTTAGTCGGTTAACCCCACCCACTATGACGTAGAAATTGAACCATTAAAGATAGAGCCTTGGATCAGCTTGTTGGTTAATATACGCATAAAAACCTATTATCTGCAAAAACAAAATCGTTCTATCTTGCTTGGTTCAATAGATATGGACACTTATCCCTTTTAGTCGGTTAACCTCACCCACAATAGATATGGACACTTATCCCTTTTAGTCGGTTAACCCCATCCACTTTGACGTAGAAATTGAACCGTTAACGACAGGACCTTGTATTGGGTTGTGGAATAATATACACATAAAAACCTATCATCTGCAGAAACAAAATCGATTCTATCTTGCTTGGTTCAATAGATATGGACACTTATCCCTTTTAGTCGGTTAACCCCAAGAACTATAACGTAGAAATTGAACCGTTAACGATAGAACCTTGGATCACCTTGTGGATTAATATACACATAAAAACCCATAATCTGCAAAAATAAAATCGATTCTATTTTGCTTGGTTCAATAGATATGGACACTTATCCCTTTTAGTCGGATAACCCCACCCAGTATGACGTAGAAATTGAACCGTTAGCGATAGAACCTTGGATTAGCTTGTGGATTAATACACACGTAAAAACCTACCATCCGCAGAAATAAAATCGGTTCTATCTTGCTTGGTTCAATAGATATGTATACTTATCCCTTTTAGTCGGTTAACCCCACCCACTAAGACGTAGAAATTGAACCATTAAAGATAGAGCCTTGGATCAGCTTGTGGATTAATGTACACATAAACCCTATCATCTGCAGCAACAAAATCGATTCTATCTTGCTTGGTTCAATAGATATGGACACTTATCCCTTATAGTCGGTTAACCTCACCCACAATAGATATGGACACTTATCCCTTTTAGTCGGTTAACCCCATCCACTTTGACGTAGAAATTGAACCGTTAACGATAGAACCTTGTATTGGCTTTTGGATTAATACACACATAAAAACCTACCATCTGCAGAAATAAAATCGGTTCTATCTTGCTTGGTTCAATAGATATGTATACTTATCCCTTTTAGTCGGTTAACCCCACCCACTAAGACGTAGAAATTGAACCATTAAAGATAGAGCCTTGGGTCAGCTTGTGGATTAATATACACATAAAAACCTATAATCTGCAAAAATAAAATCGATTCTATTTTGCTTGGTTCAATAGATATGGACACTTATCCCTTTTAGTCGGTTAACCCTACCCGCTGTGACGTAGAAATTGAACCATTAAAGATAGAGCTTTGGATCAGCTTGTGGATTAATATACACATAAAAAGCTATCATCTGCAAAAACAAAATCGATTCTATCTTGCTTGGTTCAATAGATATGGACACTTATCCCTTTTAGTCGGTTAACCCAAACCACTATAACGTAGAAATTGAACCGTTAACGATAGAACCTTGGATCAGCTTGTGGATTAATATACACATAAAAACCTATAATCTGCAAAAATAAAATTGATTCTATTTTGCTTGGTTCAATAGATATGGACACTTATCCCTTTTAGTCGGTTAACCCCACCCAGTTTGACGTAGAAATTGAACCGTTAGCGATAGAACCTTTAATCAGCTTGTGGATTAATATGCACATAAAAACCTACCATCTGCAAAAATAAATTCGATTCTACCTTGCTTGGTTCAATAGATATAGACACTTATCCCTATTAGTCGGTTAACCCCACCCAGTATGACGTAGAAATTGAACCGTTAGCGATAGAACCTTGGATCAGCTTGTGGATTAATATACACATATAAACCTACCATCTGCAAAAATAAATTCGATTCTATCTTGCTTGGTTCAATAGATATGGATACTTATACCTTTTAGTGGGTTAACCCCACCCACTTTGACGTAGAAATTGAAACGCTAACGATAGAACCTTGGATCAGCTTGTCGATTAATATACACATAAAGCCCTATCATCTGCAAAAACTTAATCGATTCTATCTTGCTTGGTTCAATAGATATGGACACTTATCCCTTTTAGTCGGTTAACCCCACACAGTATGACGTAGAAATTGAACCGTTAGCGATAGAACCTTGGATCAGCTTGTGGATTAATATACACATATAAACCTTTCATATGCAAAAACAAAATCGATTCTATCTTGCTTGGTTCAATGGGTATGGACACTTATCCCTTTTAGTCGGTTAACCCCAACCACTATAACGTAGAAATTGAACCGTTAACGATAGAACCTTAGATCAGCTTGTGGATTAATATACACATAAAAACCTATAATCTGCAAAAATAAAATCGATTCTATTTTGCTTGGTTCAATAGATATGGACACTTATCCCTTTTAGTCGGTTAACCCCACACAGTATGACGTAGAAATTTAACCGTTAGCGATAGAACCTTGGATTAATATACACATAAAACCCTAATATCTGCAAAAATAAATTCGATTCTATCTTGCTTGGTTCAATAGATATGGATACTTATACCTTTTAGTGGGTTAACCCCACCCACTTTGACGTAGAAATTGAAACGTTAACGATAGAACATTGGATCAGCTTGTCGATTAATATACACATAAAGCCCTATCATCTGCAAAAACTAAATCGATTCTATCTTGCTTGGTTCAATAGATATGGACACTTATCCCTTTTAGTTGGTTAACCACACACAGTATGACGTAGAAATTGAACCGTTAGCGATAGAACCTTGGATCAGCTTTTGGATTAATATAAACATAAAAACCTATCATCTGCAAAAACAAAATCGATTCTATCTTGCTTGGTTCAATAGATATGGACACTTATCCCTTTTAGTCGGTTAACCCCAACCACTATAACGTAGAAATTGAACCGTTAACGATAGACCTTAGATCAGCTTGTGGATTAATACACACATAAAAGCCTATAATCTGCAAAAATAAAATCGATTCTATTTTGCTTGGTTCAATAGATATGGACACTTATCCCTTTTAGTCGGATAACCCCACCCAGTATGACGTAGAAATTGAACAATTAGCGATAGAACCTTGAATTAGCTTGTGGATTAATACACACATAAAAACCATCTGCAGAAATAAAATCGATTCTGTCTTGCTTGGTTCAATAGATATGGACACTTATCCCTTTTAGTCGGTTAACCCCACACAGTATGACATAGAAATTGAACCGTTAGCGATAGAGCCTTGGATCAGCTTGTGGATTAATATACACATAAAAACCTACCATCTGCAAGAATAAATTCGATTCTATCTTGCTTGGTTCAATAGATATGGACACTTATCCCTTTTAGTCGGTTAACCCCACACAGTATGACGTAGAAATTGAACCGTTAGCGATAGAACCTTGGATCAGCTTGTGGATTAATATACACATAAAATCCTATCATCTGCAAAAACAAAATCGATTCTATCTTGCTTGGTTCAATAGATATGTATACTTATCCCTTTTAGTCGGTTAACCCCACCCACTATGACGTAGAAATTTAACCATTAAAGATAGAGCCTTGGATCAGCTTGTGGATTAATATACACATAAAACCCTATCATCTGCAAAAATAAAATCGATTATATCTTGCTTGGTTCAATAGATATGTATACTTATCCCTTTTAGCCGGTTAACCCAACCCACTATGACGTAGAAATTGAACCATTAAAGATAGAGCCTTGGATCAGCTTGTGGATTAATATACGCATAAAAACCTATCATCTGCAAAAACAAAATCGATTCTATCTTGCTTGGTTCAATAGATATGGACACTTATCCCTTTTAGTCGGTTAACCCCAACCACTATAACGTAGAAATTGAACCGTTAACGATAGAACCTTGGATCAGCTTGTCGATTAATATACACATAAAGCCCTATCATCTGCAAAAACTAAATCTATTCTATCTTGCTTGGTTCAATAGATATGGACACTTATCCCTTTTAGTTGGTTAACCCCACACAGTATGACGTAGAAATTGAACCGTTAGCGATAGAACCTTGGATCAGCTTGTCGATTAATATACACATAAAGCCCTATCATCTGCAAAAACTAAATCTATTCTATCTTGCTTGGTTCAATAGATATGGACACTTATCCCTTTTAGTTGGTTAACCCCACACAGTATGACGTAGAAATTGAACCGTTAACGATAGAACCTTGGATCAGCTTGTGGATTAATATACACATAAAAACCTACCATCTGCAAAAAGAAAATCGATTCTGTCTTGCTTGGTTCAATAGATATGGACACTTATCCCTTTTAGTCGGTTAACCCCACCCAGTATAACGTAGAAATTGAACCGTTAGCGATAGAACCTTGGATCAGCTTGTGGATTAATATACACATAAAACCCTATCATCTGCAAAAACAAAATCGATTCTATCTTCCTTGGTTCAATAGATATGTATACTTATCCCTTTTAGTCGGTTAACCCCACCCACTATGACGTAGAAATTGAACCGTTAAAGATAGAGCCTTGGATCAGCTTGTGGATTAATATACACATAAAACCCTATCACCTGCAAAAATAAAATCGATTCTATCTTGCTTGGTTCAATAGATATGTATACTTATCCCTTTTAGTCGGTTGACCCCACCCACTATAACGTAGAAATTGAACCATTAAAGATAGAGCCTTGAATCAGCTTGTGGATTAATATACGCATAAAAACCTATCATCTGCAAAAACAAAATCGTTCTATCTTGCTTGGTTCAATAGACATGGACACTTATTCCTTTTAGTCGGTTAACCCCACACAGTTTGACGTAGAAATTGAACCGTTAGCGATAGAACCTTGGATCAGCTTGTGGATTAATATACACATAAAATCCTATCATCTGCAAAAACAAAATCGATTCTATCTTGCTTGGTTCAATAGATATGTATACTTATCCCTTTTAGTCGGTTAACCCCACCCACTATGACGTAGAAATTTAACCATTAAAGATAGAGCCTTGGATCAGCTTGTGGATTAATATACACATAAAACCCTATCATCTGCAAAAATAAAATCGATTATATCTTGCTTGGTTCAATAGATATGTATACTTATCCCTTTTAGCCGGTTAATCCAACCCACTATGACGTAGAAATTGAACCATTAAAGATAGAGCCTTGGATCAGCTTGTGGATTAATATACGCATAAAAACCTATCATCTGCAAAAACAAAATCGTTCTATCTTGCTTGGTTCAATAGATATGGACACTTATCCCTTTTAGTCGGTTAACCCTACCCACTTTGACGTAGAAATTGAACCGTTAACGATAGAACCTTGGATCAACTTGTGGATTAATATACACATAAAAACCTATCATCTGCAAAAACAAAATCGATTATATTTTGCTTGGTTCAATAGATACGGACACTTATCCCTTTTAATTCGATAACCCCACCCAGTATAACGTAGAAATTGAACCGTTAGCGATAGAACCTTGAATCAGCTTGTGGATTAATATACACATAAAAACCTACCATCCGCAGAAATAAAATCGATTCTGTTTTGCTTGGTTCAATAGATATGGACACTTATCCCTTTTAGTCGGTTAACCCCACCCCCTATGACGTAGAAATTGAACCATTAAAGATAGAGCCTTGGATCAGCTTGTGGATTAATATACACATAAAAACCTATCATCTGCAAAACCAAAATCGTTCTATCTTGCTTGGTTCAATAGATAAGGACACTTATCCCTTTTAGTCGGTTAACCCCACCCAGTTTGACGTAGAAATTGAACCGTTAGCGATAGAACCTTGGATCAGTTTGTGAATTAATGTGCACATAAAAACCTACCATCTGCAAAAATAAATTCGATTCTACCTTGCTTGTTTCAATAGATATAGACACTTATCCCTATTAGTCGGTTAACCCCACCCAGTATGACGTAGAAATTGAACCGTTAGCGATAGAACCTTGGGTCAGCTTGTGGATTAATATACATATAAAAACCTATCATCTGCAGAAACAAAATCGATTCTATCTTGCTTGGTTCAATAGATATGGACACTTATCCCTTTTAGTCGGTTAACCCCACACAGTATGACGTAGAAATTGAACCGTTAGCGATAGAACCTTAAATCAGCTTGTGCATTAATATACACATAAAAACCTACCAACTGCAAAAATAAATTCGATTCTATCTTGCTTGGTTCAATAGATATGGATACTTATACCTTTTAGTCGGTTAACCCCACCCACATTGACGTAGAAATTGAAACGTTAACGATAGAACCTTGGATCAGCTTGTCGATTAATATAAACATAAAACCCTATCATCTGCAAAAACTAAATCGATCCTATCTTGCATGGTTCAATAGATATGGACACTTATCCCTTTTAGTTGGTTAACCCCACACAGTATGACGTAGAAATTGAACCGTTAGCGATAGAACCTTGGATCGGCTTGTGGATTAATATACACATAAAAACCTATTATCTGCAAAAACAAAATCGATTATATCTTGCTTGGTTCAATAGATATGGACACTTATCCCTTTTAGTCGGTTAACCTCACCCACAATAGATATGGACACTTATCCCTTTTAGTCGGTTAACCCCACCCACTATGACGTAGAAATTGAACCATTAAAGATAGAGCTTTGGATCAGCTTGTGGATTAATATACGCATAAAAACCAATCATCTGCAGAAACAAAATCGTTATATCTTGCTTGGTTCAATAGATATGGACACTTATCCCTTTTAGTAGGTTAACCCCACACAGTATGACGTAGAAATTGAACCGATAGCGATAGAGCCTTGGATCAGCTTGTGGATTAATTTACACATAAAAACCTACCACCTGCAAAAATAAAGTCGATTCTATCTTGCTTGGTTCAATAGATATGGACACTTATCCCTTTTAGTCGGTTAACCCCACCCAGTATAACGTAGAAATTGAACCGTTAGCGATAGAACCTTGCATAAGCTTGTGGATTAATATACACATAAAAACCTACCATCTGCAAAAATAAATTCGATTCTATCTTGCTTGGTTCAATAGATATGGATACTTATCCCTTTTATTCGGTTAACCCCACCCACTTTGACGTAGAAATTGAACCGTTAACGATAGAACCTTGGATCAGCTTGTCGATGAATATACACATAAAACCCTATCATCTGCAAAAACAAAATTGACTCTATCTTGCTTGGTTCAATAGATATGGACACTTATCCCTTTTAGTCGGTTAACCCCACCCAGTATAACGTAGAAATTGAACCGTTAGCGATAGAACCTTGGATCAGCTTGTGGATTAATATACACATAAAAACCTACCATCTGCAAAAATAAATTTGATTCTATCTTTCTTCGTTCAATAGATATGTATACTTATCCCTTTTAGTCGGTTAACCCCACCCACTATGACGTAGAAATTGAACCATTAAAGATAGAGCCTTGGATCAGCTTGTTGATTAATATACGCATAAAAACCTATCATCTGCAAAAACAAAATCATTCTATCTAGCTTGGTTCAATAGATATGGACACTTATCCCTTTTAGTCGGTTAACCTCACCCACAATAGATATGGACACTTATCCCTTTTAGTCGGTTAACCCCATCCACTTTGACGTAGAAATTGAACTGTTAACGATAGAACCTTGTATTGGGTTGTGGAATAATATACACATAAAAACCTATCATCTGCAGAAACAAAATCGATTCTATCTTGCTTGGTTCAATAGATATGGACACTTATCCCTTTTAGTCGGTTAACCCTACCCACTTTGACGTAGAAATTGAACCGTTAACGATAGAACCTTGGATCAGCTTGTGGATTAATATACACATAAAAACCTATCATCTGCAAAAACAAACTCGATTCTATCTTGCTTGGTTCAATAGATATGGACACTTATCCCTTTTAGTCGGTTAACCCCAACCACTATAACGTAGAAATTGAACCGGTAACGATAGAACCTTGGATCAGCTTGTGGATTAATATACACATAAAAACCTATAATCTGCAAAAATAAAATCGATTCTATTTTGCTTGGTTCAATAGATATGGACACTTATCCCTTTTAGTCGGATAACCCCACCCAGTATGACGCAGAAATTGAACCGTTAGCGATAGAACCTTGTATTAGCTTGTGGATTAATACACACATAAAAACCTACCATCTGCGGAAATAAAATCGGTTCTATCTTGCTTGGTTCAATAGATATGTATACTAATCCCTTTTAGTCGGTTAACCCGCACCCACTAAGACGTAGAAATTGAACCATTAAAGATAGAGCCTTGGATCAGTTTGTGGATTAATATACACATAAAACCCTATCATCTGCAAAAATAAAATCGATTCCATCTTGCTAGATATGTATACTTATCCCTTTTAGTCGGCTAACCCTACCCGCTATGACGTAGAAATTGAACCATAAAAGATAGAGCCTTGGATCAGCTTGTGGATTAATATACACATAAAAACCTATCATCTGCAAAAACAAAATCGATTCTACCTTGCTTGGTTCAATAGATATGGACACTTATCCCTTTTAGTCCGTTAACCCCAACCACTATAACGTAGAAATTGAACCGTTAACGATAGAACCTTGGATCAGCTTGTGGATTAATATACACATAAAAACCTATAATCTGCAGAAATAAAATCGATTCTATTTTGCTTGGTTCAATAGATATCCCTTTTAGTCGGTTAACCCAACCCAGTATAGCACAGAAATTGAACCGTTAGCGATAGAACCTTGGATCAGCTTGTGGATTAATATGCACATAAAAAACTACCATCTGCAAAAATAAATTCGATTCTATCTTGCTTGGTTCAATAGATATGTATACTTATCCCTTTTAGTCGGTTAACCCCACCCACTATGACGTAGAAATTGAACCATTAAAGATAGAGCCTTGGATCAGCTTGTGGATTAATATACACATAAAACCCTATCATCTGCAAAAATAAAATCGATTCTATCTTGCTTGGTTCAATATATATGTATACTTATCCCTTTTAGTCGGTTAACCCCACCCACTATGACGTAGAAATTGAACCATTAAAGATAGAGCCTTGGATCAGCTTGTGGATTAATATACGCATAAAAACCTATCATCTGCAAAAACAAAGTCGTTCTATCTTGCTTGGTTCAATAGATATGGACACTTATCCCTTTTAGTCGGTTAACCTCATCCACTTTGACGTAGAAATTGAACCGTTAACGATAGAACCTTGTATTGGCTTGTGGATTAATATACACATAAAAACCTATCATCTGCAAAAACAAAATCGTTCTATCTTGCTTGGTTCAATAGATATGGACACTTATCCCTTTTAGTTGGTTAACCCCACACAGTATGACGTAGAAATTGAACCGTTAGCGATAGAACCTTGGATCAGCTTGTGGATTAATATACACATAAAAACCTATCATCTGCAAAACCAAAATCGATTCTATCTTGCTTGGTTCAATAGATATGGACACTTATCCATTTTAGTCGGTTAACCCAACACAGTATGACGTAGAAATTGAACCGTTAGCGATAGAGCCTTGAATGAGCTTGTGGATTAATTTACACATAAAAACCTACCATCTGCAAAAATAAAGTCGATCCTATCTTGCTTTGTTCAATAGATATGGACACTTATCCCTTTTAGTTGGTTAACCCAACACAGTATGACGTAGAAATTGAACCGTTAGCGATAGAACCTTGGATCAGCTTGTGGATTAATATACACATAAAAACCTATCATCTGCAAACACAAAATCGATTCTATCTTGCTTGGTTGAATAGATATGGACACTTATCCCTTTTAGTCGGTTAACCCTACCCGCTGTGACGTAGAAATTGAACCATTAAAGATAGAGCTTTGGATCAGCTTGTGGATTAATATACACATAAAAAGCTATCATCTGCAAAAACAAAATTGATTCTATCTTGCTTGGTTCAATAGATATGGACACTTATCCCTTTTAGTCGGTTAACCCAAACCACTATAACGTAGAAATTGAACCGTTAACGATAGAACCTTGGATCAGCTTGTGGATTAATATACACATAAAAACCTATAATCTGCAAAAATAAAATTGATTCTATTTTGCTTGGTTCAATAGATATGGACACTTATCCCTTTTAGTCGGTTAACCCCACCCAGTTTGACGTAGAAATTGAACCGTTAGCGATAGAACCTTTAATCAGCTTGTGGATTAATATGCACATAAAAACCTACCATCTGCAAAAATAAATTCGATTCTACCTTGCTTGGTTCAATAGATATAGACACTTATCCCTATTAGTCGGTTAACCCCACCCAGTATGACGTAGAAATTGAACCGTTAGCGATAGAACCTTGGATCAGCTTGTGGATTAATATACACATATAAACCTACCATCTGCAAAAATAAATTCGATTCTATCTTGCTTGGTTCAATAGATATGGATACTTATACCTTTTAGTGGGTTAACCCCACCCACTTTGACGTAGAAATTGAAACGCTAACGATAGAACCTTGGATCAGCTTGTCGATTAATATACACATAAAGCCCTATCATCTGCAAAAACTTAATCGATTCTATCTTGCTTGGTTCAATAGATATGGACACTTATCCCTTTTAGTCGGTTAACCCCACACAGTATGACGTAGAAATTGAACCGTTAGCGATAGAACCTTGGATCAGCTTGTGGATTAATATACACATATAAACCTTTCATATGCAAAAACAAAATCGATTCTATCTTGCTTGGTTCAATGGGTATGGACACTTATCCCTTTTAGTCGGTTAACCCCAACCACTATAACGTAGAAATTGAACCGTTAACGATAGAACCTTAGATCAGCTTGTGGATTAATATACACATAAAAACCTATAATCTGCAAAAATAAAATCGATTCTATTTTGCTTGGTTCAATAGATATGGACACTTATCCCTTTTAGTCGGTTAACCCCACACAGTATGACGTAGAAATTTAACCGTTAGCGATAGAACCTTGGATTAATATACACATAAAACCCTAATATCTGCAAAAATAAATTCGATTCTATCTTGCTTGGTTCAATAGATATGGATACTTATACCTTTTAGTGGGTTAACCCCACCCACTTTGACGTAGAAATTGAAACGTTAACGATAGAACATTGGATCAGCTTGTCGATTAATATACACATAAAGCCCTATCATCTGCAAAAACTAAATCGATTCTATCTTGCTTGGTTCAATAGATATGGACACTTATCCCTTTTAGTTGGTTAACCACACACAGTATGACGTAGAAATTGAACCGTTAGCGATAGAACCTTGGATCAGCTTTTGGATTAATATAAACATAAAAACCTATCATCTGCAAAAACAAAATCGATTCTATCTTGCTTGGTTCAATAGATATGGACACTTATCCCTTTTAGTCGGTTAACCCCAACCACTATAACGTAGAAATTGAACCGTTAACGATAGACCTTAGATCAGCTTGTGGATTAATACACACATAAAAGCCTATAATCTGCAAAAATAAAATCGATTCTATTTTGCTTGGTTCAATAGATATGGACACTTATCCCTTTTAGTCGGATAACCCCACCCAGTATGACGTAGAAATTGAACAATTAGCGATAGAACCTTGAATTAGCTTGTGGATTAATACACACATAAAAACCATCTGCAGAAATAAAATCGATTCTGTCTTGCTTGGTTCAATAGATATGGACACTTATCCCTTTTAGTCGGTTAACCCCACACAGTATGACATAGAAATTGAACCGTTAGCGATAGAGCCTTGGATCAGCTTGTGGATTAATATACACATAAAAACCTACCATCTGCAAGAATAAATTCGATTCTATCTTGCTTGGTTCAATAGATATGGACACTTATCCCTTTTAGTCGGTTAACCCCACACAGTATGACGTAGAAATTTAACCGTGAGCGATAGAACCTTGGATCAGCTTGTGAATTAATATACACATAAAAACCTACCATCTGCAAAAATAAATTTGATTCTCTCTTGCTTGGTTCAATAGATATGGATACTTATACCTTTTAGTGGGTTAACCCCACCCACTTTGACGTAGAAATTGAAACGTTAACGATAGAACCTTGGATCAGCTTGTCGATTAATATACACATAAAGCCCTATCATCTGCAAAAACTAAATCGATTCTATCTTGCTTGGTTCAATAGATATGGACACTTATCCCTTTTAGTTGGTTAACCCCACACAGTATGACGTAGAAATTGAACCGTTAGCGATAGAACCTTGGATCAGCTTTTGGATTAATATACACATAAAAACCTATCATCTGCAAAAACAAAATCGATTCTATCTTGCTTGGTTCAATAGATATGGACACTTATCCTTTTTAGTCGGTTAACCCCAACCACTATAACGTAGAAATTGAACCGTTAACGATAGAACCTTAGATCAGCTTGTGGATTAATACACACATAAAAACCTATAATCTGCAAAAATAAAATCGATTCTATTTTGCTTGGTTCAATAGATATGGACACTTATCCCTTTTAGTCGGATAACCCCACCCAGTATGACGTAGAAATAGAACAATTAGCGATAGAACCTTGGATCAGCTTTTGGATTAATATACACATAAAAACCTACCATGTGCAAGAATAAATTCGACGTAGAAATTGAAACGTTAACGATAGAACCTTGGATCAGCTTGTCGATTAATGTACACATAAAACCCTATCATCTGCAAAAACTAAATCGATTCTATCTTGCTTGGTTCAATAGATATGGACACTTATCCCTTTTGGTTGGTTAACCCCACACAGTATGACGTAGAAATTGAACCGTTAGCGACAGAACCTTGGATCAGCTTGTGGATTAATATATACATAAAAACCTATCATCTGCAAAAACAAAATCGATTCTACCTTGCTTGGTTCAATAGATATGGACACTTATCCCTTTTAGTCGGTTAACCCCAACCACTATAACGTAGAAATTGAACCGTTAACGATAGAACCTTAGATCAGATTGTGGATTAATACACACATAAAAACCTATAATCTGCAAAAATAACATCGATTATATTTTGCTCGGTTCAATAGATATGGACACTTATCCCTTTTAGTCGGATAACCCCACTCAGTATGACGTAGAAATTGAACCGTTAGCGATAGAACCTTGAATTAGCTTGTGGATTAATACACACATATAAACCTACCATCTGCAGAAATAAAATCGATTCTCTCTTGATTGGTTCAATAGATGTGGACACTTATCCCTTTTAGTCGGTTAACCCCACACAGTATGACGTAGAAATTGAACCGTTAACGATAGAACCTTGGATCAGCTTGTGGATTAATATACACATAAAAACCTACCATCTGCAAAAAGAAAATCGATTCTGTCTTGCTTGGTTCAATAGATATGGACACTTATCCCTTTTAGTCGGTTAACCCCACCCAGTATAACGTAGAAATTGAACCGTTAGCGATAGAACCTTGGATCAGCTTGTGGATTAATATACACATAAAACCCTATCATCTGCAAAAACAAAATCGATTCTATCTTCCTTGGTTCAATAGATATGTATACTTATCCCTTTTAGTCGGTTAACCCCACCCACTATGACGTAGAAATTGAACCGTTAAAGATAGAGCCTTGGATCAGCTTGTGGATTAATATACACATAAAACCCTATCACCTGCAAAAATAAAATCGATTCTATCTTGCTTGGTTCAATAGATATGTATACTTATCCCTTTTAGTCGGTTGACCCCACCCACTATAACGTAGAAATTGAACCATTAAAGATAGAGCCTTGAATCAGCTTGTGGATTAATATACGCATAAAAACCTATCATCTGCAAAAACAAAATCGTTCTATCTTGCTTGGTTCAATAGACATGGACACTTATTCCTTTTAGTCGGTTAACCCCACACAGTTTGACGTAGAAATTGAACCGTTAGCGATAGAACCTTGGATCAGCTTGTGGATTAATATACACATAAAATCCTATCATCTGCAAAAACAAAATCGATTCTATCTTGCTTGGTTCAATAGATATGTATACTTATCCCTTTTAGTCGGTTAACCCCACCCACTATGACGTAGAAATTTAACCATTAAAGATAGAGCCTTGGATCAGCTTGTGGATTAATATACACATAAAACCCTATCATCTGCAAAAATAAAATCGATTATATCTTGCTTGGTTCAATAGATATGTATACTTATCCCTTTTAGCCGGTTAACCCAACCCACTATGACGTAGAAATTGAACCATTAAAGATAGAGCCTTGGATCAGCTTGTGGATTAATATACGCATAAAAACCTATCATCTGCAAAAACAAAATCGTTCTATCTTGCTTGGTTCAATAGATATGGACACTTATCCCTTTTAGTCGGTTAACCCTACCCACTTTGACGTAGAAATTGAACCGTTAACGATAGAACCTTGGATCAACTTGTGGATTAATATACACATAAAAACCTATCATCTGCAAAAACAAAATCGATTATATTTTGCTTGGTTCAATAGATACGGACACTTATCCCTTTTAATTCGATAACCCCACCCAGTATAACGTAGAAATTGAACCGTTAGCGATAGAACCTTGAATCAGCTTGTGGATTAATATACACATAAAAACCTACCATCCGCAGAAATAAAATCGATTCTGTTTTGCTTGGTTCAATAGATATGGACACTTATCCCTTTTAGTCGGTTAACCCCACCCCCTATGACGTAGAAATTGAACCATTAAAGATAGAGCCTTGGATCAGCTTGTGGATTAATATACACATAAAAACCTATCATCTGCAAAACCAAAATCGTTCTATCTTGCTTGGTTCAATAGATAAGGACACTTATCCCTTTTAGTCGGTTAACCCCACCCAGTTTGACGTAGAAATTGAACCGTTAGCGATAGAACCTTGGATCAGTTTGTGAATTAATGTGCACATAAAAACCTACCATCTGCAAAAATAAATTCGATTCTACCTTGCTTGTTTCAATAGATATAGACACTTATCCCTATTAGTCGGTTAACCCCACCCAGTATGACGTAGAAATTGAACCGTTAGCGATAGAACCTTGGGTCAGCTTGTGGATTAATATACATATAAAAACCTATCATCTGCTGAAACAAAATCGATTCTATCTTGCTTGGTTCAATAGATATGGACACTTATCCCTTTTAGTCGGTTAACCCCAACCACTATAACGTAGAAATTGAACCGTTAACGATAGACCTTAGATCAGCTTGTGGATTAATACACACATAAAAGCCTATAATCTGCAAAAATAAAATCGATTCTATTTTGCTTGGTTCAATAGATATGGACACTTATCCCTTTTAGTCGGATAACCCCACCCAGTATGACGTAGAAATTGAACAATTAGCGATAGAACCTTGAATTAGCTTGTGGATTAATACACACATAAAAACCATCTGCAGAAATAAAATCGATTCTGTCTTGCTTGGTTCAATAGATATGGACACTTATCCCTTTTAGTCGGTTAACCCCACACAGTATGACATAGAAATTGAACCGTTAGCGATAGAGCCTTGGATCAGCTTGTGGATTAATATACACATAAAAACCTACCATCTGCAAGAATAAATTCGATTCTATCTTGCTTGGTTCAATAGATATGGACACTTATCCCTTTTAGTCGGTTAACCCCACACAGTATGACGTAGAAATTTAACCGTGAGCGATAGAACCTTGGATCAGCTTGTGAATTAATATACACATAAAAACCTACCATCTGCAAAAATAAATTTGATTCTATCTTGCTTGGTTCAATAGATATGGATACTTATACCTTTTAGTGGGTTAACCCCACCCACTTTGACGTAGAAATTGAAACGTTAACGATAGAACCTTGGATCAGCTTGTCGATTAATATACACATAAAGCCCTATCATCTGCAAAAACTAAATCGATTCTATCTTGCTTGGTTCAATAGATATGGACACTTATCCCTTTTAGTTGGTTAACCCCACACAGTATGACGTAGAAATTGAACCGTTAGCGATAGAACCTTGGATCAGCTTTTGGATTAATATACACATAAAAACCTATCATCTGCAAAAACAAAATCGATTCTATCTTGCTTGGTTCAATAGATATGGACACTTATCCCTTTTAGTCGGTTAACCCCAACCACTATAACGTAGAAATTGAACCGTTAACGATAGAACCTTAGATCAGCTTGTGGATTAATACACACATAAAAACCTATAATCTGCAAAAATAAAATCGATTCTATTTTGCTTGGTTCAATAGATATGGACACTTATCCCTTTTAGTCGGATAACCCCACCCAGTATGACGTAGAAATAGAACAATTAGCGATAGAACCTTGGATCAGCTTTTGGATTAATATACACATAAAAACCTACCATGTGCAAGAATAAATTCGACGTAGAAATTGAAACGTTAACGATAGAACCTTGGATCAGCTTGTCGATTAATGTACACATAAAACCCTATCATCTGCAAAAACTAAATCGATTCTATCTTGCTTGGTTCAATAGATATGGACACTTATCCCTTTTGGTTGGTTAACCCCACACAGTATGACGTAGAAATTGAACCGTTAGCGACAGAACCTTGGATCAGCTTGTGGATTAATATATACATAAAAACCTATCATCTGCAAAAACAAAATCGATTCTACCTTGCTTGGTTCAATAGATATGGACACTTATCCCTTTTAGTCGGTTAACCCCAACCACTATAACGTAGAAATTGAACCGTTAACGATAGAACCTTAGATCAGATTGTGGATTAATACACACATAAAAACCTATAATCTGCAAAAATAACATCGATTATATTTTGCTCGGTTCAATAGATATGGACACTTATCCCTTTTAGTCGGATAACCCCACTCAGTATGACGTAGAAATTGAACCGTTAGCGATAGAACCTTGAATTAGCTTGTGGATTAATACACACATATAAACCTACCATCTGCAGAAATAAAATCGATTCTCTCTTGATTGGTTCAATAGATGTGGACACTTATCCCTTTTAGTCGGTTAACCCCACACAGTATGACGTAGAAATTGAACCGTTAACGATAGAACCTTGGATCAGCTTGTGGATTAATATACACATAAAAACCTACCATCTGCAAAAAGAAAATCGATTCTGTCTTGCTTGGTTCAATAGATATGGACACTTATCCCTTTTAGTCGGTTAACCCCACCCAGTATAACGTAGAAATTGAACCGTTAGCGATAGAACCTTGGATCAGCTTGTGGATTAATATACACATAAAACCCTATCATCTGCAAAAACAAAATCGATTCTATCTTCCTTGGTTCAATAGATATGTATACTTATCCCTTTTAGTCGGTTAACCCCACCCACTATGACGTAGAAATTGAACCGTTAAAGATAGAGCCTTGGATCAGCTTGTGGATTAATATACACATAAAACCCTATCACCTGCAAAAATAAAATCGATTCTATCTTGCTTGGTTCAATAGATATGTATACTTATCCCTTTTAGTCGGTTGACCCCACCCACTATAACGTAGAAATTGAACCATTAAAGATAGAGCCTTGAATCAGCTTGTGGATTAATATACGCATAAAAACCTATCATCTGCAAAAACAAAATCGTTCTATCTTGCTTGGTTCAATAGACATGGACACTTATTCCTTTTAGTCGGTTAACCCCACACAGTTTGACGTAGAAATTGAACCGTTAGCGATAGAACCTTGGATCAGCTTGTGGATTAATATACACATAAAATCCTATCATCTGCAAAAACAAAATCGATTCTATCTTGCTTGGTTCAATAGATATGTATACTTATCCCTTTTAGTCGGTTAACCCCACCCACTATGACGTAGAAATTTAACCATTAAAGATAGAGCCTTGGATCAGCTTGTGGATTAATATACACATAAAACCCTATCATCTGCAAAAATAAAATCGATTATATCTTGCTTGGTTCAATAGATATGTATACTTATCCCTTTTAGCCGGTTAACCCAACCCACTATGACGTAGAAATTGAACCATTAAAGATAGAGCCTTGGATCAGCTTGTGGATTAATATACGCATAAAAACCTATCATCTGCAAAAACAAAATCGTTCTATCTTGCTTGGTTCAATAGATATGGACACTTATCCCTTTTAGTCGGTTAACCCTACCCACTTTGACGTAGAAATTGAACCGTTAACGATAGAACCTTGGATCAACTTGTGGATTAATATACACATAAAAACCTATCATCTGCAAAAACAAAATCGATTATATTTTGCTTGGTTCAATAGATACGGACACTTATCCCTTTTAATTCGATAACCCCACCCAGTATAACGTAGAAATTGAACCGTTAGCGATAGAACCTTGAATCAGCTTGTGGATTAATATACACATAAAAACCTACCATCCGCAGAAATAAAATCGATTCTGTTTTGCTTGGTTCAATAGATATGGACACTTATCCCTTTTAGTCGGTTAACCCCACCCCCTATGACGTAGAAATTGAACCATTAAAGATAGAGCCTTGGATCAGCTTGTGGATTAATATACACATAAAAACCTATCATCTGCAAAACCAAAATCGTTCTATCTTGCTTGGTTCAATAGATAAGGACACTTATCCCTTTTAGTCGGTTAACCCCACCCAGTTTGACGTAGAAATTGAACCGTTAGCGATAGAACCTTGGATCAGTTTGTGAATTAATGTGCACATAAAAACCTACCATCTGCAAAAATAAATTCGATTCTACCTTGCTTGTTTCAATAGATATAGACACTTATCCCTATTAGTCGGTTAACCCCACCCAGTATGACGTAGAAATTGAACCGTTAGCGATAGAACCTTGGGTCAGCTTGTGGATTAATATACATATAAAAACCTATCATCTGCAGAAACAAAATCGATTCTATCTTGCTTGGTTCAATAGATATGGACACTTATCCCTTTTAGTCGGTTAACCCCACACAGTATGACGTAGAAATTGAACCGTTAGCGATAGAACCTTAAATCAGCTTGTGCATTAATATACACATAAAAACCTACCAACTGCAAAAATAAATTCGATTCTATCTTGCTTGGTTCAATAGATATGGATACTTATACCTTTTAGTCGGTTAACCCCACCCACATTGACGTAGAAATTGAAACGTTAACGATAGAACCTTGGATCAGCTTGTCGATTAATACAAACATAAAACCCTATCATCTGCAAAAACTAAATCGATCCTATCTTGCATGGTTCAATAGATATGGACACTTATCCCTTTTAGTTGGTTAACCCCACACAGTATGACGTAGAAATTGAACCGTTAGCGATAGAACCTTGGATCAGCTTGTGGATTAATATACACATAAAAACCTATTATCTGCAAAAACAAAATCGATTATATCTTGCTTGGTTCAATAGATATGGACACTTATCCCTTTTAGTCGGTTAACCTCACCCACAATAGATATGGACACTTATCCCTTTTAGTCGGTTAACCCCACCCACTATGACGTAGAAATTGAACCATTAAAGATAGAGCTTTGGATCAGCTTGTGGATTAATATACGCATAAAAACCAATCATCTGCAGAAACAAAATCGTTATATCTTGCTTGGTTCAATAGATATGGACACTTATCCCTTTTAGTAGGTTAACCCCACACAGTATGACGTAGAAATTGAACCGATAGCGATAGAGCCTTGGATCAGCTTGTGGATTAATTTACACATAAAAACCTACCACCTGCAAAAATAAAGTCGATTCTATCTTGCTTGGTTCAATAGATATGGACACTTATCCCTTTTAGTCGGTTAACCCCACCCAGTATAACGTAGAAATTGAACCGTTAGCGATAGAACCTTGCATAAGCTTGTGGATTAATATACACATAAAAACCTACCATCTGCAAAAATAAATTCGATTCTATCTTGCTTGGTTCAATAGATATGGATACTTATCCCTTTTATTCGGTTAACCCCACCCACTTTGACGTAGAAATTGAACCGTTAACGATAGAACCTTGGATCAGCTTGTCGATGAATATACACATAAAACCCTATCATCTGCAAAAACAAAATTGACTCTATCTTGCTTGGTTCAATAGATATGGACACTTATCCCTTTTAGTCGGTTAACCCCATCCAGTATAACGTAGAAATTGAACCGTTAGCGATAGAACCTTGGATCAGCTTGTGGATTAATATACACATAAAAACCTACCATCTGCAAAAATAAATTTGATTCTATCTTTCTTCGTTCAATAGATATGTATACTTATCCCTTTTAGTCGGTTAACCCCACCCACTATGACGTAGAAATTGAACCATTAAAGATAGAGCCTTGGATCAGCTTGTTGATTAATATACGCATAAAAACCTATCATCTGCAAAAACAAAATCATTCTATCTAGCTTGGTTCAATAGATATGGACACTTATCCCTTTTAGTCGGTTAACCTCACCCACAATAGATATGGACACTTATCCCTTTTAGTCGGTTAACCCCATCCACTTTGACGTAGAAATTGAACTGTTAACGATAGAACCTTGTATTGGGTTGTGGAATAATATACACATAAAAACCTATCATCTGCAGAAACAAAATCGATTCTATCTTGCTTGGTTCAATAGATATGGACACTTATCCCTTTTAGTCGGTTAACCCTACCCACTTTGACGTAGAAATTGAACCGTTAACGATAGAACCTTGGATCAGCTTGTGGATTAATATACACATAAAAACCTATCATCTGCAAAAACAAACTCGATTCTATCTTGCTTGGTTCAATAGATATGGACACTTATCCCTTTTAGTCGGTTAACCCCAACCACTATAACGTAGAAATTGAACCGGTAACGATAGAACCTTGGATCAGCTTGTGGATTAATATACACATAAAAACCTATAATCTGCAAAAATAAAATCGATTCTATTTTGCTTGGTTCAATAGATATGGACACTTATCCCTTTTAGTCGGATAACCCCACCCAGTATGACGCAGAAATTGAACCGTTAGCGATAGAACCTTGTATTAGCTTGTGGATTAATACACACATAAAAACCTACCATCTGCGGAAATAAAATCGGTTCTATCTTGCTTGGTTCAATAGATATGTATACTAATCCCTTTTAGTCGGTTAACCCCACCCACTAAGACGTAGAAATTGAACCATTAAAGATAGAGCCTTGGATCAGTTTGTGGATTAATATACACATAAAACCCTATCATCTGCAAAAATAAAATCGATTCCATCTTGCTAGATATGTATACTTATCCCTTTTAGTCGGCTAACCCTACCCGCTATGACGTAGAAATTGAACCATAAAAGATAGAGCCTTGGATCAGCTTGTGGATTAATATACACATAAAAACCTATCATCTGCAAAAACAAAATCGATTCTACCTTGCTTGGTTCAATAGATATGGACACTTATCCCTTTTAGTCCGTTAACCCCAACCACTATAACGTAGAAATTGAACCGTTAACGATAGAACCTTGGATCAGCTTGTGGATTAATATACACATAAAAACCTATAATCTGCAGAAATAAAATCGATTCTATTTTGCTTGGTTCAATAGATATCCCTTTTAGTCGGTTAACCCAACCCAGTATAACACAGAAATTGAACCGTTAGAGATAGAACCTTGGATCAGCTTGTGGATTAATATGCACATAAAAAACTACCATCTGCAAAAATAAATTCGATTCTATCTTGCTTGGTTCAATAGATATGTATACTTATCCCTTTTAGTCGGTTAACCCCACCCACTATGACGTAGAAATTGAACCATTAAAGATAGAGCCTTGGATCAGCTTGTGGATTAATATACACATAAAACCCTATCATCTGCAAAAATAAAATCGATTCTATCTTGCTTGGTTCAATATATATGTATACTTATCCCTTTTAGTCGGTTAACCCCACCCACTATGACGTAGAAATTGAACCATTAAAGATAGAGCCTTGGATCAGCTTGTGGATTAATATACGCATAAAAACCTATCATCTGCAAAAACAAAGTCGTTCTATCTTGCTTGGTTCAATAGATATGGACACTTATCCCTTTTAGTCGGTTAACCTCATCCACTTTGACGTAGAAATTGAACCGTTAACGATAGAACCTTGTATTGGCTTGTGGATTAATATACACATAAAAACCTATCATCTGCAAAAACAAAATCGTTCTATCTTGCTTGGTTCAATAGATATGGACACTTATCCCTTTTAGTTGGTTAACCCCACACAGTATGACGTAGAAATTGAACCGTTAGCGATAGAACCTTGGATCAGCTTGTGGATTAATATACACATAAAAACCTATCATCTGCAAAACCAAAATCGATTCTATCTTGCTTGGTTCAATAGATATGGACACTTATCCATTTTAGTCGGTTAACCCAACACAGTATGACGTAGAAATTGAACCGTTAGCGATAGAGCCTTGAATGAGCTTGTGGATTAATTTACACATAAAAACCTACCATCTGCAAAAATAAAGTCGATCCTATCTTGCTTTGTTCAATAGATATGGACACTTATCCCTTTTAGTTGGTTAACCCAACACAGTATGACGTAGAAATTGAACCGTTAGCGATAGAACCTTGGATCAGCTTGTGGATTAATATACACATAAAAACCTATCATCTGCAAACACAAAATCGATTCTATCTTGCTTGGTTGAATAGATATGGACACTTATCCCTTTTAGTCGGTTAACCCCACACAGTATGACGTAGAAATTGAACCGTTAGCGATAGAGCCTTGGATCAGCTTGTGGATTAATTTACACATAAAATCTACCACCTGCAAAAATAAAGTCGATTCTATCTTGCTTGGTTCAATAGATATGGACACTTATCCCTTTTAGTCGGTTAACCCCACCCAGTATAACGTAGAAATTGAACCGTTAGCGATAGAACCTTGGATCAGCTTGTGGATTAATATACACATAAAAACCTACCATCTGCAAAAATAAATTCGATTCTATCTTGCTTGGTTCAATAGATATGGATACTTATCCCTTTTATTCGGTTAACCCAACCCACTTTGACGTAGAAATTGAACCGTTAACGATAGAACCTTGGATCAGCTTGTCGATGAATATACACATAAAACCCTATCATCTGCAAAAACAAAATTGACTCTATCTTGCTTGGTTCAATAGATATGGACACTTATCCCTTTTAGTCGGTTAACCCCACCCAGTATAATGTAGAAATTGAACCGTTAGCGATAGAACCTTGGATCAGCTTGTGGATTATTATACACATAAAAACCTACCATCTGCAAAAATAAATTCGATTCTATCTTTCTTGGTTCAATAGATATGTATACTTATCCCTTTTAGTCGGTTAACCCCACCCACTATGACGTAGAAATTGAACCATTAAAGATAGAGCCTTGGATCAGCTTGTTGATTAATATACGCATAAAAACCTATCATCCGCTAAAACAAAATCATTCTATCTTGCTTGGTTCAATAGATATGGACACTTATCCCTTTTAGTCGGTTAACCTCACCCACAATAGATATGGACACTTATCCCTTTTAGTCGGTTAACCCCATCCACTTTGACGTAGAAATTGAACCGTTAACGATAGAACCTTGTATTGGGTTGTGGAATAATATACACATAAAAACCTATCATCTGCAGAAACAAAATCGATTCTATCTTGCTTGGTTCAATAGATATGGACACTTATCCCTTTTAGTCGGTTAACCTCAGCCACAATAGTTATGGACACTTATCCCTTTTAGTCGGTTAACCCCATCCACTTTGACGTAGAAATTGAACCGTTAACGATAGAACCTTGTATTGGCTTGTGGATTAATATACACATAAAAACCTATAATCTGCAAAAATAAAATCGATTCTATTTTGCTTGGTTCAATAGATATGGACACTTATCCCTTTTAGTCGGTTAACCCTACCCACTTTGACGTAGAAATTGAACCGTTAACGATAGAACCTTGGATCAGCTTGTGGATTAATATACACATAAAAACCTATCATCTGCAAAAACGAACTCGATTCTATCTTGCTTGGTTCAATAGATATGGACACTTATCCCTTTTAGTCGGTTAACCCCAACCACTATAACGTAGAAATTGAACCGGTAACGATAGAACCTTGGATCAGCTTGTGGATTAATATACACATAAAAACCTATAATCTGCAAAAATAAAATCGATTCTATTTTCCTTGGTTCAATAGATATGGACACTTATCCCTTTTAGTCGGATAACCCCACCCAGTATGACGCAGAAATTGAACCGTTAGCGATAGAACCTTGGATTAGCTTGTGGATTAATACACACATAAAAACCTACCATCTGCGGAAATAAAATCGGTTCTATCTTGCCTGGTTCAATAGATATGTATACTTATCCCTTTTAGTCGGTTAACCCCACCCACAAAGACGTAGAAATTGAACCATTAAAGATAGAGCCTTGGATCAGTTTGTGGATTAATATACACATAAAACCCTATCATCTGCAAAAATAAAATCGATTCTATCTTGCTAGATATGTATACTTATCCCTTTTAGTCGGTTAACCCTACCCGCTATGACGTAGAAATTGAACCATTAAAGATAGAGCCTTGGATCAGCTTGTGGATTAATATACACATAAAAACCTATCATCTGCAGAAATAAAATCGATTCTATTTTGCTTGGTTCAATAGATATGGACACTTATCACTTTTAGTCGGTTAACCCCACCCAGTATAACGTAGAAATTGAACCGTTAGCGATAGAACCTTGGATCAGCTTGTGGATTAATATGCACATAAAAAACTACCATCTGCAAAAATAAATTCGATTCTATCTTGCATGGTTCAATAGATATGTATACTTATCCCTTTTAGTCGCTTAACCCCACCCACTATGACGTAGAAATTGAACCATTAAAGATAGAGCCTTGGATCAGCTTGTGGATTAATATACACATAAAACCCTATCATCTGCAAAAATAAAATCGATTCTATCTTGCTTGGTTCAATAGATATGTATACTTATCCCTTTTAGTCGGTTAACCCCACCCACTATGACGTAGAAATTGAACCATTAAAGATAGAGCCTTGGATCAGCTTGTGGATTAATATACGCATAAAAACCTATCATCTGCAAAAACAAAGTCGTTCTATCTTGCTTGGTTCAATAGATATGGACACTTATCCCTTTTAGTCGGTTAACCCCAACCACTATAACGTAGAAATTGAACCGTTAACGATAGAACCTTGGATCAGCTTGTGGATTAATATACACATAAAAACCTATAATCTGCAGAAATAAAATCGATTCTATTTTGCTTGGTTCAATAGATATGGACACTTATCACTTTTAGTCGGTTAACCCAACCCAGTATAACGTAGAAATTGAACCGTTAGCGATAGAACCTTGGATCAGCTTGTGGATTAATATGCACATAAAAAACTACCATCTGAAAAAATAAATTCGATTCTATCTTGCTTCGTTCAATAGATATGTATACTTATCCCTTTTAGTCGGTTAACCCCACCCACTATGACGTAGAAATTGAACCATTAAAGATAGAGCCTTGGATCAGCTTGTGGATTAATATACACATTAAACCCTATCATCTGCAAAAATAAAATCGATTCTATCTTGCTTGGTTCAATAGATATGTATACTTATCCCTTTTAGTCGGTTAACCCCACCCACTATGACGTAGAAATTGAACCATTAAAGATAGAGCCTTGGATCAGCTTGTGGATTAATATACGCATAAAAACCTATCATCTGCAAAAACAAAGTCGTTCTATCTTGCTTGGTTCAACAGATATGGACACTTATCCCTTTTAGTCGGTTAACCTCATCCACTTTGACGTAGAAATTGAACCGTTAACGATAGAACCTTGTATTGGCTTGTGGATTAATATACACATAAAAACCTATCATCTGCAAAAACAAAATCGTTCTATCTTGCTTGGTTCAATAGATATGGACACTTATCCCTTTTAGTTGGTTAACCCCACACAGTATGACGTAGAAATTGAACCGTTAGCGATAGAACCTTGGATCAGCTTGTGGATTAATATACACATAAAAACCTATCATCTGCAAAACCAAAATCGATTCTATTTTGCTTGGTTCAATAGATATGGACACTTATCCATTTTGGTCGGTTAACCCCACACAGAATGAAGTAGAAATTGAACCGTTAGCGATAGAGCCTTGAATGAGCTTGTGGATTAATTTACACATAAAAACCTACCATCTGCAAAAATAAATTCGATTCTATCTTGCTTGGTTCAATAGATATAGATACTTATCCCTTTTATTCGTTTAACCCAACCCACTTTGACGTAGAAATTGAACCGTTAACGATAGAACCTTGGATCAGCTTGTCGATGAATATACACATAAAACCCTATCATCTGCAAAAACAAAATTTACTCTATCTTGCTTGGTTCAATAGATATGGACACTTATCCCTTTTAGTCGGTTAACCCCACCCAGTATAACGTAGAAATTGAACCGTTAGCGATAGAACCTTGGATCAGCTTGTGGATTAATATACACATAAAAACCTACCATCTGCAAAAATAAATTCGATTCTATCTTTCTTGGTTCAATAGATATGTATACTTATCCCTTTTAGTCGGTTAACCCCACCCACTATGACGTAGAAATTGAACCATTATAGATAGAGCCTTGGATCAGCTTGTTGATTAATATACGCATAAAAACCTATCATCTGCAAAAACAAAATCATTCTATCTTGCTTGGTTCAATAGATATGGACACTTATCCCTTTTAGTCGGTTAACCTCACCCACAATAGATATGGACACTTATCCCTTTTAGTCGGTTAACCCCATCCACTTTGACGTAGAAATTGAACCGTTAACGATAAAACCTTGTATTGGGTTGTGGAATAATATACACATATAAACCTATCATCTGCAGAAACAAAATCGATTCTATCTTGCTTGGTTCAATAGATATGGACACTTATCCCTTTTAGTCGGTTAACCTCAGCCACAATAGTTATGGACACTTATCCCTTTTAGTCGGTTAACCCCATCCACTTTGACGTAGAAATTGAACCGTTAACGATAGAACCTTGTATTGGCTTGTGGATTAATATACACATAAAAACCTATAATCTGCAAAAATAAAATCGATTCTATTCTGCTTGGTTCAATAGATATGGACACTTATCCCTTTTAGTCGGTTAACCCTACCCACTTTGACGTAGAAATTGAACCGTTAACGATAGAACCTTGGATCAGCTTGTGGATTAATATACACATAAAAACCTATCATCTGCAAAAACAAACTCGATTCTATCTTGCTTGGTTCAATAGATATGGACACTTATCCCTTTTAGTCGGTTAACCCCAACCACTATAACGTAGAAATTGAACCGGTAACGATAGAACCTTGGATCAGCTTGTGGATTAATACACACATAAAAACCTATAATCTGCAAAAATAAAATCGATTCTATTTTGCTTGGTTCAATAGATATGGACACTTATCCCTTTTAGTCGGATAACCCCACCCAGTATGACGCAGAAATTGAACCGTTAGCGATAGAACCTTGGATTAGCTTGTGGATTAATACACACATAAAAACCTACCACCTGCGGAAATAAAATCGGTTCTATCTTGCTTGGTTCAATAGATATGTATACTTATCCCTTTTAGTCGGTTAACCCCACCCACTATGACGTAGAAATTGAACCATTAAAGATAGAGCCTTGGATCAGCTTGTGGATTAATATACGCATAAAAACCTATCATCTGCAAAACCCAAGTCGTTCTATCTTTCTTGGTTCAATAGATATGGACACTTATCCCTTTTAGTCGGTTAACCCCAACCACTATAACGTAGAAATTGAACCGTTAACGATAGAACCTTGGATCAGCTTGTGGATTAATATACACATAAAAACCTATAATCTGCAGAAATAAAATCGATTCTATTTTGCTTGGTTCAATAGATATGGACACTTATCCCTTTTAGTCGGTTAACCCCACCCAGTATAACGTAGAAATTGAACCGTTAGCGATAGAACCTTGGATCAGCTTGTGGATTAATATGCACATAAAAAACTACCATCTGCAAAAATAAAATCGATTCTATCTTGCTTGGTTCAATAGATATGTATACTTATCCCTTTTAGTCGGTTAACCCCACCCACTAAGACGTAGAAATTGAACCATTAAAGATAGAGCCTTGGATCAGTTTGTGGATTAATATACACATAAAACCCTATCATCTGCAAAAATAAAATCGATTCTATCTTGCTAGATATGTATACTTATCCCTTTTAGTCGGTTAACCCTACCCGCTATGACGTAGAAATTGAACCATTAAAGATAGAGCCTTGGATCAGCTTGTGGATTAATATACACATAAAAACCTATCATCTGCAAAAACAAAATCGATTCTACCTTGCTTGGTTCAATAGATATGGACACTTATCCCTTTTAGTCGGTTAACCCCAACCACTATAACGTAGAAATTGAACCGTTAACGATAGAACCTTGGATCAGCTTGTGGATTAATATACACATAAAAACCTATAATCTGCAGAAATAAAATCGATTCTATTTTGCTTGGTTCAATAGATATGGACACTTATCCCTTTTAGTCGGTTAACCCCACCCAGTATAACGTAGAAATTGAACCGTTAGCGATAGAACCTTGGATCAGCTTGTGGATTAATATGCACATAAAAAACTACCATCTGCAAAAATAAAATCGATTCTATCTTGCTTGGTTCAATAGATATGTATACTTATCCCTTTTAGTCGGTTAACCCCACCCACTATGACGTAGAAATTGAACCATTAAAGATAGAGCCTTGGATCAGCTTGTGGATTAATATACGCATAAAAACCTATCATCTGCAAAACCCAAGTCGTTCTATCTTTCTTGGTTCAATAGATATGGACACTTATCCCTTTTAGTCGGTTAACCTCATCCACTTTGACGTAGAAATTGAACCGTTAACGATAGAACCTTATATTGGCTTGTGGATTAATATACACATAAAACCTATCATCTGCAAAAACAAAATCGTTCTATCTTGCTTGTTTCAATAGATATGGACACTTATCCCTTTAAGTTGGTTAACCCCACACAGTATGACGTAGAAATTGAACCGTTAGCGATAGAACCTTGGATCAGCTTGTGGATTAATATACACATAAAAACCTATCATCTGCAAAACCAAAATCGATTCTATCTTGCTTGGTTCAATAGATATGGACACTTATCCATTTTAGTCGGTTAACCCCACACAGTATGACGTAGAAATTGAACCGTTAGCGATAGAGCCTTGAATGAGCTTGTGGATTAATTTACACATAAAACCTACCATCTGCAAAAATAAAGTCGATTCTATCTTGCTTTGTTCAATAGATATGGACACTTATCCCTTTTAGTTGGTTAACCCCACACAGTATCGATTCTATCTTGCTTGGTTCAATAGATATGGACACTTATCCCTTTTAGTCGGTTAACCCCAAGCACTATAACGTAGAAATTGAACCGTTAACGATAGAACCTTGGATCACATTGTGGATTAATATACACATAAAAACCTATAATCTGCAAAAATAAAATCGATTCTATTTTGCTTGGTTCAATAGATATGGACACTTATCCCTTTTAGTCGGATAACCCCACCCAGTATGACGTAGAAATTGAACCGTTAGCGATAGAACCTTGGATTAGCTTGTGGATTAATACACACATAAAAACCTACCAACTGCAGAAATAAAATCGGTTCTATCTTGCTTGGTTCAATAGATATGTATACTTATCCCTTTTAGTCGGTTAACTCCACCCACTAAGACGTAGAAATTGAACCATTAAAGATAGAGCCTTGGATCAGCTTGTGGATTAATATGCACATAAAACCCTATCATCTGCAGAAACAAAATCGATTCTATCTTGCTTGCTTCAATAGATATGAATACTTATCCCTTTTAGTCGGTTAACCTCACCCACAATTGGTATGGACACTTATCCCTTTTAGTCGGTTAACCCCATCCACTTTGACGTAGAAACTGAACCGCTAACGATAGAAGCTTGTATTGGCTTGTGGATTAATATACACATAAAAACCTATAATCTGCAAAAATAAAATCGATTCTATTTTGCTTGGTTCAATAGATATGGACACTTATCCCTTTTAGTCGGTTAACCCAACCCGCTATGACGTAGAAATTGAACCATTAAATATAGAGCCTTGGATCAGCTTGTGGATTAATATACTCATAAAAACCTATCATCTGCAAAAACAAAATCGATTCTACCTTGCTTGGTTCAATAGATATGGACACTTATCCCTTTTAGTCGGTTAACCCCAACCACTATAACGTAGAAATTGAACCGTTAACGATAGAACCTTGGATCAGCTTGTGGATTAATATACACATAAAACCCTATAATCTGCAGAAATAAAATCGATTCTATTTTGCTTGGTTCAATAGATATGGACACTTATCCCTTTTAGTCGGTTAACCCCACCCAGTATAACGTAGAAATTAAACCGTTAGCGATAGAACCTTGGATCAGCTTGTGGATTAATATGCACATAAAAAACTACCATCTGCAAAAATAAATTCGATTCTATCTTGCTTGGTTCAATAGATATGTATACTTATCCCTTTTAGTCGGTTAACCCCACCCACTATGACGTAGAAATTGAACCATTAAAGATAGAGCCTTGGATCAGCTTGTGGATTAATATACACATAAAACCCTATCATCTGCAAAAATAAAATCGATTCTATCTTGCTTGGTTCAATAGGTATGTATACTTATCCCTTTTAGTCGGTTAACCCCACCCACTATGACGTAGAAATTGGACCATTAAAGATAGAGCCTTGGATCAGCTTGTGGATTAATATACGCATAAAAACCTAACATCTGCAAAAACAAAGTCGTTCTATCTTGCTTGGTTCAATAGATATGGACACTTATCCCTATTAGTCGGTTAACCTCATCCACTTTGACGTAGAAATTGAACCGTTAACGATAGAACCTTGTATTGGCTTGTGGATTAATATACACATAAAAACCTATCATCTGCAAAAACAAAATCGTTCTATCTTGCTTGGTTCAATAGATATGGACACTTATCCCTTTTAGTTGGTTAACCCCACACAGTATGACGTAGAAATTGAACCGTTAGCGATAGAACCTTGGATCAGCTTGTGGATTAATATACACATAAAAACCTATCAGCTGCAAAACCAAAATCGATTCTATCTTGCTTGGTTCAATAGATATGGACACTTATCCATTTTAGTCGGTTAACCCCACACAGTATGACGTAGAAATTGAACCGTTAGCGATAGAGCCTTGAATGAGCTTGTGGATTAATTTACACATAAAAACCTACCATCTGCAAAAATAAAGTCGATTCTATCTTGCTTTGTTCAATAGATATGGACACTTATCCCTTTTAGTTGGTTAACCCCACACAGTATGACGTAGAAATTGAACCGTTAGCGATAGAACCTTGGATCGGCTTGTGGATTAATATACACATAAAAACCTATCATCTGCAAACACAAAATCGATTCTATCTTGCTTGGTTGAATAGATATGGACACTTATCCCTTTTAGTCGGTTAACCCCACACAGTATGACGTAGAAATTGAACCGTTAGCGATAGAGCCTTGGGTCAGCTTGTGTGTTAATTTACACATAAAAACCTACCATCTGCAAAAATAAAGTCGATTCTATCTTGCTTGGTTCAATAGATATGGACACTTATCCCTTTTAGTCGGTTAACCCCACTCAGTATAATGTATAAATTGGACCGTTAGCGATAGAACCTTGGATCAGCTTGTGGATTAATACACACATAAAAACCTACCATCTGTAAAAATAAATTCGATTCTATCTTGCTTGGTTCAATAGATATGGATACTTATCCCTTTTAGTCGGTTAACCCCACCCACTTTGACGTAGAAATTGAACTGTTAACGATAGAACCTTGGATCAGCTTGCCGATGAATATACACATAAAACCCTATCATCTGCAAAAACAAAATCGATTCTATCTTGCTTGGTTCAATAGAAATGGACACTTATCCCTTTTAGTCGGTTAACCCCACCCAGTATAACGTAGAAATTGAACCGTTAGCGATAGAACCTTGGATCAGCTTGTGGATTAATATACACATAAAAAACTACCATCTGCGAAAACAAAATCGTTCTATCTTGCTTGGTTCAATAGATATGGACACTTATCCCTTTTAGTCGGTTAACCTCACCCACAATAGATATGGACACTTATCCCTTTTAGTCAGTTAACCCCATCCACTTTGACGTAGAAATTGAACCGTTAACGACAGAACCTTGGATCGGCTTGTGGATTAATATACACATAAAAACCTATCATCTGCAAACACAAAATCGATTCTATCTTGCTTGGTTGAATAGATATGGACACTTATCCCTTTTAGTCGGTTAACCCCACACAGTATGACGTAGAAATTGAACCGTTAGCGATAGAACCTTGGATCGGCTTGTGGATTAATATACACATAAAAACCTATCATCTGCAAACACAAAATTGATTCTATCTTGCTTGGTTGAATAGATATGGACACTTATCCCTTTTAGTCGGTTAACCCCACACAGTATGACGTAGAAATTGAACCGTTAGTGATAGAGCCTTGGATCAGCTTGTGGGTTAATTTACACATAAAAACCTACCATCTGCAAAAATAAAGTCGATTCTATCTTGCTTCGTTCAATAGATATGGACACTTATCCCTTTTAGTCGGTTAACCCCACTCAGTATAATGTATAAATTGGACCGTTAGCGATAGAACCTTGGATCAGCTTGTGGATTAATACACACATAAAAACCTACCATCTGTAAAAATAAATTCGATTCTATCTTGCTTGGTTCAATAGATATGGATACTTATCCCTTTTAGTCGGTTAACCCCACCCACTTTGACGTAGAAATTGAACTGTTAACGATAGAGCCTTGGATCAGCTTGCCGATGAATATACACATAAAACCCTATCATCTGCAAAAACAAATCCGATTCTATCTTGCTTGGTTCAATAGATATGTATACTTATCCCTTTTAGTCGGTTAACCCCACCCACTATGACGTAGAAATTTAACCATTAAAGATAGAGCCTTGGATCAGCTTGTTGAATAATATACGCATAAAAAACTATCATCTGCAAAAACAAAATCGTTCTATCTTGCTTGGTTCAATAGATATGGACACTTATCCCTTTTAGTCGGTTAACCTCACCCACAATAGATATGGACACTTATCCCTTTTAGTCGGTTAACCCCTTCCACTTTGACGTAGAAATTGAACCGTTAACGACAGAACCTTGTATTGGGTTGTGGAATAATATACACATAAAAATCTATCATCTGCAGAAACAAAATCGATTCTATCTTGCTTGGTTCAATAGATATGGACACTTATCCCTTTTAGTCGGTTAACCTCACCCACAATAGATATGGACACTTATCCCTTTTAGTCGGTTAACCCCATCCACTTTGACGTAGAAATGGAACCGTTAACGATAGAACCTTGTATTGGCTTGTGGATTAATATACACATAAAAACCTATAATCTGCAAAAATAAAATCGATTCTATTTTGCTTGGTTCAATAGATATGGACACTTATCCCTTTTAGTCAGTTAACCCTACCCACTTTGACGTAGAAATTTAACCGTTAACGATAGAACCTTGGATCAGCTTGTGGATTAATATACACATAAAAACCTATCATCTGCAAAAACAAAATCGATTCTATCTTGCTTGGTTCAATAGATATGGACACTTATCCCTTTTAGTCGGTTAACCCCAAGCACTATAACGTAGAAATTGAACCGTTAACGATAGAACCTTGGATCAAATTGTGGATTAATATACACATAAAAACCTATAATCTGCAAAAATAAAATCGATTCTATTTTGCTTGGTTCAATAGATATGGACACTTATCCCTTTTAGTCGGATAACCCCACCCAGTATGACGTAGAAATTGAACCGTTAGCGATAGAACCTTGGATTAGCTTGTGGATTAATACACACATAAAAACCTACCATCTGCAGAAATAAAATCGGTTCTCTCTTGCTTGGTTCAATAGATATGTATACTTATCCCTTTTAGTCGGTTAACCCCACCCACTAAGACGTAGAAATTGAACCATTAAAGATAGAGCCTTGGATCAGCTTGTGGATTAATATGCACATAAAACCCTATCATCTGCAGAAACAAAATCGATTCTATCTTGCTTGGTTCAATAGATATGGACACTTATCCCTTTTAGTCGGTTAACCTCACCCACAATTGATATGGACACTTATCCCTTTTAGTCGGTTAACCCCATCCACTTTGACGTAGAAATTGAACCGTTAACGATAGAAGCTTGTATTGGCTTGTGGATTAATATACACATAAAAACCTATAATCTGCAAAAATAAAATCGATTCTATTTTGCTTGGTTCAATAGATATGGACACTTATCCCTTTTAGTCGGTTAACCCCACCCACTATGACGTAGAAATTGAACCATTAAAGATAGAGCCTTAGATCAGCTTGTTGATTAATATACGCATAAAAACCTATCATCTGCAAAAAACAAAATCGTTCTATCTTGCTTGGTTCAATAGATATGGACACTTATCCCTTTTAGTCGGTTAACCTCACCCACAATAGATATGGACACTTATCCCTTTTAGTCGGTTAACCCCATCCACTTTGACGTAGAAATTGAACCGTTAACGACAGAACCTTGTGTTGGGTTGTGGAATAATATACACATAAAAACTTATCATCTGCAGAAACAAAATCGATTCTATCTTGCTTGGTTCAATAGATATGGACACTTATCCCTTTTAGTCGGTTAACCTCACCCACAATAGATATGAACACTTATCCCTTTTAGTCGGTTAACCCCATCCACTTTGACGTAGAAATTGAACCGTTAACGATAGAACCTTGTATTGGCTTGTGGATTAATATACACATAAAAACCTATAATCTGCAAAAATAAAATCGATTCTATTTTGCTTGGTTCAATAGATATGGACACTTATCCCTTTTAGTCGGTTAACCCTACCCACTTTGACGTAGAAATTGAACCGTTAACGATAGAACCTTGGATCAGCTTGTGGATTAATATACACATAAAAACCTATCATCTGCAAAAAAAAAAACCGATTCTATCTTCCTTGGTTCAATAGATATGGACACTTATCCCTTTTAGTCGGTTAACCCCAACCACTATAACGTAGAAATTGAACCGTTAACGATAGAACCTTGGATCAGCTTGTGGATTAATATACACATAAAAACCTATAATCTGCAAAAATAAAATCGATTCTATTTTGCTTGGTTCAATAGATATGGACACTTATCCCTTTTAGTCGGATAACCCCACCCAGTATGACGTAGAAATTGAACCGTTAGCGATAGAACCTTGGATTAACTTGTGGATTAATACACACATAAAAACCTACCACCTGCAGAAATAAAATCGGTTCTATCTTGCTTGGTTCAATAGATATGTATACTTATTCCTTTTAGTCGGTTAACCCCACCCACTAAAACGTAGAAATTGAACCATTAAAGATAGAGCCTTGAATCAGCTTGTGGATTAATAAACACATAAAACCCTATCATCTGCAAAAATAAAATCGATTCTATCTTGCTAGATATGTATACTTATCCCTTTTAGTCGGTTAACCCTACCCGCTATGACGTAGAAATTGAACCATTAAAGATAGAGCCTTGGATCAGCTTGTGGATTAATATACACATGAAACCCTATCATCTGCAAAAATAAAGTCGTTCTATCTTGCTTGGTTCAATAGATATGGACACTTATCCCTTTTAGTCGGTTAACCCCATCCACTTTGACGTAGAAATTGAACCGTTAACGATAGAGCCTTGTATTGGCTTGTGGATTAATATACACATAAAAACCTATAATCTGCAAAAATAAAATCGATTCTATTTTGCTTGGTTCAATAGATATGGACACTTATCCCTTTTAGTCGGTTAACCCCACCCAGTATAACGTAGAAATTGAACCGTTAGCGATAGAACCTTGGATCAGCTTGTGGATTAATATACACATAAAACACTACCATCTGCAAAAATAAATTCGATTCTATCTTGCTTGGTTCAACAGATATGTATACTTATCCCTTTTAGTCGGTTAACCCCACCCACTATGACGTAGAAATTGAACCATTAAAGATAGAGCCTTGGATCAGCTTGTGGATTAATATACACATGAAACCCTATCATCTGCAAAAATAAAGTCGTTCTATCTTGCTTGGTTCAATAGATATGGACACTTATCCCTTTTAGTCGGTTAACCCCAACCACTATAACGTAGAAATTGAACCGTTAACGATAGAACCTTGGATCAGCTTGTGGATTAATATACACATAAAAACCTATAATCTGCAGAAATAAAATCGATTCTATTTTGCTTGGTTCAATAGATATGGACACTTATCCCTTTTAGTCGGTTAACCCCACCCAGTATAACGTAGAAATTGAACCGTTAGCGATAGAACCTTGGATCAGCTTGTGGATTAATATGCACATAAAAAACTACCATCTGCAAAAATAAAATCGATTCTATCTTGCTTGGTTCAATAGATATGTATACTTATCCCTTTTAGTCGGTTAACCCCACCCACTAAGACGTAGAAATTGAACCATTAAAGATAGAGCCTTGGATCAGTTTGTGGATTAATATACACATAAAACCCTATCATCTGCAAAAATAAAATCGATTCTATCTTGCTAGATATGTATACTTATCCCTTTTAGTCGGTTAACCCTACCCGCTATGACGTAGAAATTGAACCATTAAAGATAGAGCCTTGGATCAGCTTGTGGATTAATATACGCATAAAAACCTATCATCTGCAAAACCCAAGTCGTTCTATCTTTCTTGGTTCAATAGATATGGACACTTATCCATTTTAGTCGGTTAACCCCACACAGTATGACGTAGAAATTGAACCGTTAGCGATAGAGCCTTGAATGAGCTTGTGGATTAATTTACACATAAAACCTACCATCTGCAAAAATAAAATCGATTCTATCTTGCTAGATATGTATACTTATCCCTTTTAGTCGGTTAACCCTACCCGCTATGACGTAGAAATTGAACCATTAAAGATAGAGCCTTGGATCAGCTTGTGGATTAATATACACATAAAAACCTATCATCTGCAAAAACAAAATCGATTCTACCTTGCTTGGTTCAATAGATATGGACACTTATCCCTTTTAGTCGGTTAACCCCAACCACTATAACGTAGAAATTGAACCGTTAACGATAGAACCTTGGATCAGCTTGTGGATTAATATACACATAAAAACCTATAATCTGCAGAAATAAAATCGATTCTATTTTGCTTGGTTCAATAGATATGGACACTTATCCCTTTTAGTCGGTTAACCCCACCCAGTATAACGTAGAAATTGAACCGTTAGCGATAGAACCTTGGATCAGCTTGTGGATTAATATGCACATAAAAAACTACCATCTGCAAAAATAAAATCGATTCTATCTTGCTTGGTTCAATAGATATGTATACTTATCCCTTTTAGTCGGTTAACCCCACCCACTATGACGTAGAAATTGAACCATTAAAGATAGAGCCTTGGATCAGCTTGTGGATTAATATACGCATAAAAACCTATCATCTGCAAAACCCAAGTCGTTCTATCTTTCTTGGTTCAATAGATATGGACACTTATCCCTTTTAGTCGGTTAACCTCATCCACTTTGACGTAGAAATTGAACCGTTAACGATAGAACCTTATATTGGCTTGTGGATTAATATACACATAAAACCTATCATCTGCAAAAACAAAATCGTTCTATCTTGCTTGTTTCAATAGATATGGACACTTATCCCTTTAAGTTGGTTAACCCCACACAGTATGACGTAGAAATTGAACCGTTAGCGATAGAACCTTGGATCAGCTTGTGGATTAATATACACATAAAAACCTATCATCTGCAAAACCAAAATCGATTCTATCTTGCTTGGTTCAATAGATATGGACACTTATCCATTTTAGTCGGTTAACCCCACACAGTATGACGTAGAAATTGAACCGTTAGCGATAGAGCCTTGAATGAGCTTGTGGATTAATTTACACATAAAACCTACCATCTGCAAAAATAAAGTCGATTCTATCTTGCTTTGTTCAATAGATATGGACACTTATCCCTTTTAGTTGGTTAACCCCACACAGTATCGATTCTATCTTGCTTGGTTCAATAGATATGGACACTTATCCCTTTTAGTCGGTTAACCCCAAGCACTATAACGTAGAAATTGAACCGTTAACGATAGAACCTTGGATCACATTGTGGATTAATATACACATAAAAACCTATAATCTGCAAAAATAAAATCGATTCTATTTTGCTTGGTTCAATAGATATGGACACTTATCCCTTTTAGTCGGATAACCCCACCCAGTATGACGTAGAAATTGAACCGTTAGCGATAGAACCTTGGATTAGCTTGTGGATTAATACACACATAAAAACCTACCAACTGCAGAAATAAAATCGGTTCTATCTTGCTTGGTTCAATAGATATGTATACTTATCCCTTTTAGTCGGTTAACTCCACCCACTAAGACGTAGAAATTGAACCATTAAAGATAGAGCCTTGGATCAGCTTGTGGATTAATATGCACATAAAACCCTATCATCTGCAGAAACAAAATCGATTCTATCTTGCTTGCTTCAATAGATATGAATACTTATCCCTTTTAGTCGGTTAACCTCACCCACAATTGGTATGGACACTTATCCCTTTTAGTCGGTTAACCCCATCCACTTTGACGTAGAAACTGAACCGCTAACGATAGAAGCTTGTATTGGCTTGTGGATTAATATACACATAAAAACCTATAATCTGCAAAAATAAAATCGATTCTATTTTGCTTGGTTCAATAGATATGGACACTTATCCCTTTTAGTCGGTTAACCCAACCCGCTATGACGTAGAAATTGAACCATTAAATATAGAGCCTTGGATCAGCTTGTGGATTAATATACTCATAAAAACCTATCATCTGCAAAAACAAAATCGATTCTACCTTGCTTGGTTCAATAGATATGGACACTTATCCCTTTTAGTCGGTTAACCCCAACCACTATAACGTAGAAATTGAACCGTTAACGATAGAACCTTGGATCAGCTTGTGGATTAATATACACATAAAACCCTATAATCTGCAGAAATAAAATCGATTCTATTTTGCTTGGTTCAATAGATATGGACACTTATCCCTTTTAGTCGGTTAACCCCACCCAGTATAACGTAGAAATTAAACCGTTAGCGATAGAACCTTGGATCAGCTTGTGGATTAATATGCACATAAAAAACTACCATCTGCAAAAATAAATTCGATTCTATCTTGCTTGGTTCAATAGATATGTATACTTATCCCTTTTAGTCGGTTAACCCCACCCACTATGACGTAGAAATTGAACCATTAAAGATAGAGCCTTGGATCAGCTTGTGGATTAATATACACATAAAACCCTATCATCTGCAAAAATAAAATCGATTCTATCTTGCTTGGTTCAATAGGTATGTATACTTATCCCTTTTAGTCGGTTAACCCCACCCACTATGACGTAGAAATTGGACCATTAAAGATAGAGCCTTGGATCAGCTTGTGGATTAATATACGCATAAAAACCTAACATCTGCAAAAACAAAGTCGTTCTATCTTGCTTGGTTCAATAGATATGGACACTTATCCCTATTAGTCGGTTAACCTCATCCACTTTGACGTAGAAATTGAACCGTTAACGATAGAACCTTGTATTGGCTTGTGGATTAATATACACATAAAAACCTATCATCTGCAAAAACAAAATCGTTCTATCTTGCTTGGTTCAATAGATATGGACACTTATCCCTTTTAGTTGGTTAACCCCACACAGTATGACGTAGAAATTGAACCGTTAGCGATAGAACCTTGGATCAGCTTGTGGATTAATATACACATAAAAACCTATCAGCTGCAAAACCAAAATCGATTCTATCTTGCTTGGTTCAATAGATATGGACACTTATCCATTTTAGTCGGTTAACCCCACACAGTATGACGTAGAAATTGAACCGTTAGCGATAGAGCCTTGAATGAGCTTGTGGATTAATTTACACATAAAAACCTACCATCTGCAAAAATAAAGTCGATTCTATCTTGCTTTGTTCAATAGATATGGACACTTATCCCTTTTAGTTGGTTAACCCCACACAGTATGACGTAGAAATTGAACCGTTAGCGATAGAACCTTGGATCGGCTTGTGGATTAATATACACATAAAAACCTATCATCTGCAAACACAAAATCGATTCTATCTTGCTTGGTTGAATAGATATGGACACTTATCCCTTTTAGTCGGTTAACCCCACACAGTATGACGTAGAAATTGAACCGTTAGCGATAGAGCCTTGGGTCAGCTTGTGTGTTAATTTACACATAAAAACCTACCATCTGCAAAAATAAAGTCGATTCTATCTTGCTTGGTTCAATAGATATGGACACTTATCCCTTTTAGTCGGTTAACCCCACTCAGTATAATGTATAAATTGGACCGTTAGCGATAGAACCTTGGATCAGCTTGTGGATTAATACACACATAAAAACCTACCATCTGTAAAAATAAATTCGATTCTATCTTGCTTGGTTCAATAGATATGGATACTTATCCCTTTTAGTCGGTTAACCCCACCCACTTTGACGTAGAAATTGAACTGTTAACGATAGAACCTTGGATCAGCTTGCCGATGAATATACACATAAAACCCTATCATCTGCAAAAACAAAATCGATTCTATCTTGCTTGGTTCAATAGAAATGGACACTTATCCCTTTTAGTCGGTTAACCCCACCCAGTATAACGTAGAAATTGAACCGTTAGCGATAGAACCTTGGATCAGCTTGTGGATTAATATACACATAAAAAACTACCATCTGCGAAAACAAAATCGTTCTATCTTGCTTGGTTCAATAGATATGGACACTTATCCCTTTTAGTCGGTTAACCTCACCCACAATAGATATGGACACTTATCCCTTTTAGTCAGTTAACCCCATCCACTTTGACGTAGAAATTGAACCGTTAACGACAGAACCTTGGATCGGCTTGTGGATTAATATACACATAAAAACCTATCATCTGCAAACACAAAATCGATTCTATCTTGCTTGGTTGAATAGATATGGACACTTATCCCTTTTAGTCGGTTAACCCCACACAGTATGACGTAGAAATTGAACCGTTAGCGATAGAACCTTGGATCGGCTTGTGGATTAATATACACATAAAAACCTATCATCTGCAAACACAAAATTGATTCTATCTTGCTTGGTTGAATAGATATGGACACTTATCCCTTTTAGTCGGTTAACCCCACACAGTATGACGTAGAAATTGAACCGTTAGTGATAGAGCCTTGGATCAGCTTGTGGGTTAATTTACACATAAAAACCTACCATCTGCAAAAATAAAGTCGATTCTATCTTGCTTCGTTCAATAGATATGGACACTTATCCCTTTTAGTCGGTTAACCCCACTCAGTATAATGTATAAATTGGACCGTTAGCGATAGAACCTTGGATCAGCTTGTGGATTAATACACACATAAAAACCTACCATCTGTAAAAATAAATTCGATTCTATCTTGCTTGGTTCAATAGATATGGATACTTATCCCTTTTAGTCGGTTAACCCCACCCACTTTGACGTAGAAATTGAACTGTTAACGATAGAGCCTTGGATCAGCTTGCCGATGAATATACACATAAAACCCTATCATCTGCAAAAACAAATCCGATTCTATCTTGCTTGGTTCAATAGATATGTATACTTATCCCTTTTAGTCGGTTAACCCCACCCACTATGACGTAGAAATTTAACCATTAAAGATAGAGCCTTGGATCAGCTTGTTGAATAATATACGCATAAAAAACTATCATCTGCAAAAACAAAATCGTTCTATCTTGCTTGGTTCAATAGATATGGACACTTATCCCTTTTAGTCGGTTAACCTCACCCACAATAGATATGGACACTTATCCCTTTTAGTCGGTTAACCCCTTCCACTTTGACGTAGAAATTGAACCGTTAACGACAGAACCTTGTATTGGGTTGTGGAATAATATACACATAAAAATCTATCATCTGCAGAAACAAAATCGATTCTATCTTGCTTGGTTCAATAGATATGGACACTTATCCCTTTTAGTCGGTTAACCTCACCCACAATAGATATGGACACTTATCCCTTTTAGTCGGTTAACCCCATCCACTTTGACGTAGAAATGGAACCGTTAACGATAGAACCTTGTATTGGCTTGTGGATTAATATACACATAAAAACCTATAATCTGCAAAAATAAAATCGATTCTATTTTGCTTGGTTCAATAGATATGGACACTTATCCCTTTTAGTCAGTTAACCCTACCCACTTTGACGTAGAAATTTAACCGTTAACGATAGAACCTTGGATCAGCTTGTGGATTAATATACACATAAAAACCTATCATCTGCAAAAACAAAATCGATTCTATCTTGCTTGGTTCAATAGATATGGACACTTATCCCTTTTAGTCGGTTAACCCCAAGCACTATAACGTAGAAATTGAACCGTTAACGATAGAACCTTGGATCAAATTGTGGATTAATATACACATAAAAACCTATAATCTGCAAAAATAAAATCGATTCTATTTTGCTTGGTTCAATAGATATGGACACTTATCCCTTTTAGTCGGATAACCCCACCCAGTATGACGTAGAAATTGAACCGTTAGCGATAGAACCTTGGATTAGCTTGTGGATTAATACACACATAAAAACCTACCATCTGCAGAAATAAAATCGGTTCTCTCTTGCTTGGTTCAATAGATATGTATACTTATCCCTTTTAGTCGGTTAACCCCACCCACTAAGACGTAGAAATTGAACCATTAAAGATAGAGCCTTGGATCAGCTTGTGGATTAATATGCACATAAAACCCTATCATCTGCAGAAACAAAATCGATTCTATCTTGCTTGGTTCAATAGATATGGACACTTATCCCTTTTAGTCGGTTAACCTCACCCACAATTGATATGGACACTTATCCCTTTTAGTCGGTTAACCCCATCCACTTTGACGTAGAAATTGAACCGTTAACGATAGAAGCTTGTATTGGCTTGTGGATTAATATACACATAAAAACCTATAATCTGCAAAAATAAAATCGATTCTATTTTGCTTGGTTCAATAGATATGGACACTTATCCCTTTTAGTCGGTTAACCCCACCCACTATGACGTAGAAATTGAACCATTAAAGATAGAGCCTTAGATCAGCTTGTTGATTAATATACGCATAAAAACCTATCATCTGCAAAAAACAAAATCGTTCTATCTTGCTTGGTTCAATAGATATGGACACTTATCCCTTTTAGTCGGTTAACCTCACCCACAATAGATATGGACACTTATCCCTTTTAGTCGGTTAACCCCATCCACTTTGACGTAGAAATTGAACCGTTAACGACAGAACCTTGTGTTGGGTTGTGGAATAATATACACATAAAAACTTATCATCTGCAGAAACAAAATCGATTCTATCTTGCTTGGTTCAATAGATATGGACACTTATCCCTTTTAGTCGGTTAACCTCACCCACAATAGATATGAACACTTATCCCTTTTAGTCGGTTAACCCCATCCACTTTGACGTAGAAATTGAACCGTTAACGATAGAACCTTGTATTGGCTTGTGGATTAATATACACATAAAAACCTATAATCTGCAAAAATAAAATCGATTCTATTTTGCTTGGTTCAATAGATATGGACACTTATCCCTTTTAGTCGGTTAACCCTACCCACTTTGACGTAGAAATTGAACCGTTAACGATAGAACCTTGGATCAGCTTGTGGATTAATATACACATAAAAACCTATCATCTGCAAAAAAAAAAACCGATTCTATCTTCCTTGGTTCAATAGATATGGACACTTATCCCTTTTAGTCGGTTAACCCCAACCACTATAACGTAGAAATTGAACCGTTAACGATAGAACCTTGGATCAGCTTGTGGATTAATATACACATAAAAACCTATAATCTGCAAAAATAAAATCGATTCTATTTTGCTTGGTTCAATAGATATGGACACTTATCCCTTTTAGTCGGATAACCCCACCCAGTATGACGTAGAAATTGAACCGTTAGCGATAGAACCTTGGATTAACTTGTGGATTAATACACACATAAAAACCTACCACCTGCAGAAATAAAATCGGTTCTATCTTGCTTGGTTCAATAGATATGTATACTTATTCCTTTTAGTCGGTTAACCCCACCCACTAAAACGTAGAAATTGAACCATTAAAGATAGAGCCTTGAATCAGCTTGTGGATTAATAAACACATAAAACCCTATCATCTGCAAAAATAAAATCGATTCTATCTTGCTAGATATGTATACTTATCCCTTTTAGTCGGTTAACCCTACCCGCTATGACGTAGAAATTGAACCATTAAAGATAGAGCCTTGGATCAGCTTGTGGATTAATATACACATGAAACCCTATCATCTGCAAAAATAAAGTCGTTCTATCTTGCTTGGTTCAATAGATATGGACACTTATCCCTTTTAGTCGGTTAACCCCATCCACTTTGACGTAGAAATTGAACCGTTAACGATAGAGCCTTGTATTGGCTTGTGGATTAATATACACATAAAAACCTATAATCTGCAAAAATAAAATCGATTCTATTTTGCTTGGTTCAATAGATATGGACACTTATCCCTTTTAGTCGGTTAACCCCACCCAGTATAACGTAGAAATTGAACCGTTAGCGATAGAACCTTGGATCAGCTTGTGGATTAATATACACATAAAACACTACCATCTGCAAAAATAAATTCGATTCTATCTTGCTTGGTTCAACAGATATGTATACTTATCCCTTTTAGTCGGTTAACCCCACCCACTATGACGTAGAAATTGAACCATTAAAGATAGAGCCTTGGATCAGCTTGTGGATTAATATACACATGAAACCCTATCATCTGCAAAAATAAAGTCGTTCTATCTTGCTTGGTTCAATAGATATGGACACTTATCCCTTTTAGTCGGTTAACCCCATCCACTTTGACGTAGAAATTGAACCGTTAACGATAGAGCCTTGTATTGGCTTGTGGATTAATATACACATAAAAACCTATCATCTGCAAAAAGAAAATCGTTCTATCTTGCTTGGTTCAATAGATATGGACACTTATCCCATTTAGTTGGTTAACCCCACACAGTATGACGTAGAAATTGAACCGATAGCGATAGAACCTTGTATCAGCTTGTGGATTAAGATACACATAAAAACCTATCATCTGCAAAAACAAAATCGATTCTATCTTGCTTGGTTCAATAGATATGGACACTAATCCCTTTTAGTCGGTTAACCCCACACAGTATGACGTAGAAATTGAACCGTTAGCGATAGAGCCTTGGGTCATCTTGTGGATTAATTTACACATAAAAACCTACCATCTGCAAAAATAAAGTCGATTCTATCTTGCTTGGTTCAATAGATATGGACACTTATCCCTTTTAGTCGGTTAACCCCACCCACTTTGACGTAGAAATTGAACCGTTAACGACAGAACCTTGTGTTGGGTTGTGGATTAATATACACATAAAAACCTATCATCTGCAAAAACAAAATCGATTCTATCTTGCTTGGTTCAATAGATATGGACACTTATCCCTTTTAGTCGGTTAACCTCACCCACAATAGATATGGACACTTATCCCTTTTAGTCGGTTAACCCCATCCACTTTGACGTAGAAATTGAACCGTTAACGACAGAACCTTGTGTTGGGTTGTGGAATAATATACACATAAAAACCTATCATCTGCAGAAACAAAATCGATTCTATCTTGCTTGGTTCAATAGATATGGACACTTATCCCTTTCAGTCGGTTAACCTCACCCACAATAGATATGAACACTTATCCCTTTTAGTCGGTTAACCCCATCCACTTTGACGTAGAAATTGAACCGTTAACGATAGAACCTTGTATTGGCTTGTGGATTAATATACACATAAAAACCTATAATCTGCAAAAATAAAATCGATTCTATTTTGCTTGGTTCAATAGATATGGACACTTATCCCTTTTAGTCGGTTAACCCTACCCACTTTGACGTAGAAATTGAACCGTTAACGATAGAACCTTGGATCAGCTTGTGGATTAATATACACATAAAAACCTATCATCTGCAAAAAAAAAAAAACCGATTCTATCTTCCTTGGTTCAATAGATATGGACACTTATCCCTTTTAGTCGGTTAACCCCAACAACTATAACGTAGAAATTGAACCGTTAACGATAGAACCTTGGATCAGCTTGTGGATTAATATACACATAAAAACCTATAATTTGCAAAAATAAAATCGATTCTATTTTGCTTGGTTCAATAGATATGGACACTTATCCCTTTTAGTCGGTTAACCCCACACAGTTTGACGTAGAAATTGAACCGTTAGCGATAGAGCCTTGGATCAGCTTGTGGATTAATTTACACATAAAAACCTACCATCTGCAAAAATAAAGTCGATTCTATCTTGCTTGGTTCAATAGATATGGACACTTATCCCTTTTAGTTGGTTAATCCCACCCACTATGACGTGGTTCAATAGATATGGACACTTATCCCTTTTAGTCGGTTAACCTCACCCACAATAGATATGAACACTTATCCCTTTTAGTCGGTTAACCACATCCACTTTGACGTAGAAATTGAACCGTTAACGATAGAACCTTGTATTGGCTTGTGGATTAATATACACATAAAAACCTATCATCTGCAAAAACAAAATCGTTCTATCTTGCTTGGTTCAATAGATATGGACACTTATCCCTTTTAGTTGGTTAACCCCACACAGTATGACGTAGAAATTGAACCGTTAGCGATTGAACCTTGGATCAGCTTGTGGTTTAATATACACATAAAAACCTATCATCTGCAAAAACAAAATCCATTCTACCTTGCTTGGTTCAATAGATATGGACACTTATCCCTTTTAGTTGGTTAACCCCACAGTATGACATAGAAATTGAACCGTTAGCGATAGAACCTTGGATCAGCTTGTGGATTAATATACACATAAAAACCCATAATCTGCAAAAATAAAATCGATTCTATTTTGCTTGGTTCAATAGATATGGACACTTAACCCTTTTAGTCGGATAACCCCACCCAGTATGACGTAGAAATTGAACCGTTAGCGATAGAACCTTGGATTAGCTTGTGGATTAATACACACATAAAAACCTACCTTCTGCAGAAATAAAATCGGTTCTATCTTGCTTGGTTCAATAGATATGTATACTTATTCCTTTTAGTCGGTTAACCCCACCCACTATGACGTAGAAATTGAACCATTAAAGATAGAGCTTGGATAAGCTTGTGGATTAATACACACATAAAACCCTATCATCTGCAAAAATAAAATCGATTCTATCTTGCTTGGTTCAATAGATATATATACTTATCCCTTTTAGTCGGTTAACCCCACCCACTATGACGTAGAAATTGAACCATTAAAGATAGAGCCTTGGATCAGCTTGTGGATTAATATACACATAAAAACCCATAATCTGCAAAAATAAAATCGCTTCTATTTTGCTTGGTTCAATAGATATGGACACTTATCCCTTTTAGTCGGATAACCCCACCCAGTATGACGTAGAAATTGAACTGTTAGCGATAGAACCTTGGATTAGCTTGTGGATTAATACACACATAAAAACCTACCTTCTGCAGAAATAAAATCGGTTCTATCTTGCTTGGTTCAATAGATATGTATACTTATCCCTTTTAGTCGGTTAACCCCACCCACTATGACGTAGAAATTGAACCATTAAAGATAGAGCCTTGGATAAGCTTGTGGATTAATACACACATAAAACCCTATCATCTGCAAAAATAAAATCGATTCTATCTTGCTTGGTTCAATATATATATATACTTATCCCTTTTAGTCGGTTAACCCCACCCACTATGACGTAGAAATTGAACCATTAAAGATAGAGCCTTGGATCAGCTTGTGGATTAATATACGCATAAAAACCTATCATCTGCAAAACAAAGTCGTTCTATCTTGCTTGGTTCAATATATATGGACACTTATCCCTTTTAGTCGGTTAACCACATCCACTTTGACGTAGAAATTGAACCGTTAACGATAGAACCTTGTATTGGCTTGTGGATTAATATACACATAAAAACCTATCATCTGCAAAAACAAAATCGTTCTATCTTGCTTGGTTCAATAGATATGGACACTTATCCCTTTTAGTTGGTTAACCCCACACAGTATGACGTAGAAATTGAACCGTTAGCGATAGAACCTTGGATCAGCTTGTGGATTAATATACACATAAAAACCTATCATCTGCAAAAACAAAATCCATTCTACCTTGCTTGGTTCAATAGATATGGACACTTATCCCTTTTAGTTGGTTAACCCCACACAGTATGACGTAGAAATTGAACCGTTAGCGATAGAACCTTGGATCAGCTTGTGGATTAATATACACATAAAAACCCATAATCTGCAAAAATAAAATCGATTCTATTTTGCTTGGTTCAATAGATATGGACACTTATCCCTTTTAGTCGGATAACCCCACCCAGTATGACGTAGAAATTGAACCGTTAGCGATAGAACCTTGGATTAGCTTGTGGATTAATACACACATAAAAACCTACCTTCTGCAGAAATAAAATCGGTTCTATCTTGCTTGGTTCAATAGATATGTATACTTATTCCTTTTAGTCGGTTAACCCCACCCACTAAAACGTAGAAATTGAACCATTAAAGATAGAGCTTTGGATCAGCTTGTGGATTAATAAACACATAAAACCCTATCATCTGCAAAAATAAAATCGATTCTATCTTGCTAGATATGTATACTTATCCTTTTAGTCGGTTAACCCTACCCGCTATGACGTAGAAATTGAACCATTAAAGATAGAGCCTTGGATCAGCTTGTGGATTAATATACACATAAAAACCTATCATCTGCAAAAACAAAATCGATTCTATCTTGCTTGGTTCAATAGATATGGACACTTATCCCTTTTAGTCGGTTAACCCCACCCAGTATAACGTAGAAATTGAACCGTTAGCGATAGAACCTTGGATCAGCTTGTGGATTAATATACACATAAAAAACTACCATCTGCAAAAATAAATTCGATTCTATCTTGCTTGGTTCAACAGATATGTATACTTATCCCTTTTAGTCGGTTAACCCCACCCACTATGACGTAGAAATTGAACCATTAAAGATAGAGCCTTGGATCAGCTTGTGGATTAATACACACATGAAACCCTATCATCTGCAAAAATAAAATCGATTCTATCTTGCTTGGTTCAATAGATATGTATACTTATCCCTTTTAGTCGGTTAACCACATCCACTTTGACGTAGAAATTGAACCGTTAACGATAGAACCTTGTATTGGCTTGTAGATTAATATACACATAAAAACCTATCATCTGCAAAAACAAAATCGTTCTATCTTGCTTGGTTCAATAGATATGGACACTTATCCCTTTTAGTTGGTTAACCCCACACAGTATGACGTAGAAATTGAACCGTTAGCGATAGAACCTTGGATCAGCTTGTGGATTAATATACACATAAAAACCTATCATCTGCAAAAACAAAATCCATTCTACCTTGCTTGGTTCAATAGATATGGACACTTATTCCTTTTAGTCGGTTAACCCTAACCACTTTGACGTAGAAATTGAACGGTTAACGATAGAACCTTGGATCAGCCTGTGGATTAATATACACATAAAAACCTATTATCTGCAAAAACAAAATCGATTCTATTTTGCTTGGTTCAATAGATATGGACACTTATCCCTTTTAGTCGGATAACCCCACCCAGTATAACGTAGAAATTGAACCGTTAGCGATAGAACCTTGGATCAGCTTGTGGATTAATATACACATAAAAACCTACCATCTGCAGAAATAAAATCGATTCTGTCTTGCTTGGTTCAATAGATATGGATACTTATCCCTTTTAGTCGGTTAACCCCACCCACTATGAAGTAGAAATTGAACCATTAAAGATAGAGCCTTGGATCAGGTTGTGGATTAATATACGCATAAAAACCTATCATCTGCAAAAACAAAATCATTCTATCTTGCTTGGTTCATTAGATATGGACACTTATCCCTTTTAGTCGGTTTACCCCATCCACTTTGACGTAGAAATTGAACCGTTAACGATAGAACCTTGTATTGGCTTGTGGAATAATATAGACATAAAAACCTATCATCTGCAAGAAGAAAATCCATTCTATCTTGCTTGGTTCAATAGATATGGACACTTATCCCTTTTAGTCGGTTAACCCCATCCACTTTGACGTAGAAATTGAACCGTTAGCGATAGAACCTTGTATTGGCTTGTGGATTAATATACACATAAAAACCTATAATCTGCAAAAATAAAATCGATTCTATTTTGCTTGGTTCAACAGATATGGACACTTATCCCTTTTAGTCGGATAACCCCACCCAGTATAACGTAGAAATTGAACCGTTAGCGATAGATCCTTGGATCAGCTTGTGGGATTAATATACACATAAAAACCTACCATCTGCAGAAATAAAATCGATTCTGTCTTGCTTGGTTCAATAGATATGGACACTTATCCCTTTTAGTCGGTTAACCCCACACAGTATGACGTAGAAATTGAACCGTTAACGATAGAACCTTGGATCAGCTTGTGGATTAATATACCCATAAAAACCCATAATCTGCAAAAATAAAATCGATTCTATTTTGCTTGGTTCAATAGATATGTATACTTATCCCTTTTAGTCGGTTAACCACATCCACTTTGACGTAGAAATTGAACCGTTAACGATAGAACCTTGTATTGGCTTGTAGATTAATATACACATAAAAACCTATCATCTGCAAAAACAAAATCGTTCTATCTTGCTAGATATGTATACTTATCCCTTTTAGTCGGTTAACCCTACCCGCTATGACGTAGAAATTGAACCATTAAAGATAGAGCCTTGGATCAGCTTGTGGATTAATAAACACATAAAACCCTATCATCTGCAAAAATAAAATCGATTCTATCTTGCTAGATATGTATACTTATCCCTTTTAGTCGGTTAACCCTACCCGCTATGGCGTAGAAATTGAACCATTAAAGATAGAGCCTTGGATCAGCTTGTGGATTAATATACACATAAAAACCTATCATCTGCAAAAACAAAATCGATTCTATCTTGCTTGGTTCAATAGATATGGACACTTATCCCTTTTAGTCGGTTAACCCCACCCAGTATAACGTAGAAATTGAACCGTTAGCGATAGAACCTTGGATCAGCTTGTGGATTAATATACACATAAAAAACTACCATCTGCAAAAATAAATTCGATTCTATCTTGCTTGGTTCAATAGATATGTATACTTATCCCTTTTAGTCGGTTAACCACATCCACTTTGACGTAGAAATTGAACCGTTAACGATAGAACCTTGTATTGGCTTGTAGATTAATATACACATAAAAACCTATCATCTGCAAAAACAAAATCGTTCTATCTTGCTAGATATGTATACTTATCCCTTTTAGTCGGTTAACCCTACCCGCTATGACGTAGAAATTGAACCATTAAAGATAGAGCCTTGGATCAGCTTGTGGATTAATAAACACATAAAACCCTATCATCTGCAAAAATAAAATCGATTCTATCTTGCTAGATATGTATACTTATCCCTTTTAGTCGGTTAACCCTACCCGCTATGACGTAGAAATTGAACCATTAAAGATAGAGCCTTGGATCAGCTTGTGGATTAATATACACATAAAAACCTATCATCTGCAAAAACAAAATCGATTCTATCTTGCTTGGTTCAATAGATATGTATACTTATCCCTTTTAGTCGGTTAACCCCACCCACTATGACGTAGAAATTGAACCATTAAAGATAGAGCCTTGGATCAGCTTGTGGATTAATATACACATGAAACCCTATCATCTGCAAAAATAAAATCGATTCTATCTTGCTTGGTTCAATAGATATGTATACTTATCCCTTTTAGTCGGTTAACCACATCCACTTTGACGTAGAAATTGAACCGTTAACGATAGAACCTTGTATTGGCTTGTAGATTAATATACACATAAAAACCTATCATCTGCAAAAACAAAATCGTTCTATCTTGCTTGGTTCAATAGATATGGACACTTATCCCTTTTAGTTGGTTAACCCCACACAGTATGACGTAGAAATTGAACCGTTAGCGATAGAACCTTGGATCATCTTGTGGATTAATATACACATAAAAACCTATCATCTGCAAAAACAAAATCCATTCTACCTTGCTTGGTTCAATAGATATTGACACTTATTCCTTTTAGTCGGTTAACCCTAACCACTTTGACGTAGAAATTGAACGGTTAACGATAGAACCTTGGATCAGCCTGAGGATTAATATACACATAAAAACCTATCATCTGCAAAAACAAAATCGATTCTATTTTGCTTGGTTCAATAGATATGGACACTTATCCCTTTTAGTCGGATAACCCCACCCAGTATAACGTAGAAATTGAACCGTTAGCGATAGAACCTTGGATCAGCTTGTGGATTAATATACACATAAAAACCTACCATCTGCAGAAATAAAATCGATTCTGTCTTGCTTGGTTCAATAGATATGGATACTTATCCCTTTTAGTCGGTTAACCCCACCCACTATGAAGTAGAAATTGAACCATTAAAGATAGAGCCTTGGATCAGGTTGTGGATTAATATACGCATAAAAACCTATCATCTGCAAAAACAAAATCATTCTATCTTGCTTGGTTCATTAGATATGGACACTTATCCCTTTTAGTCGGTTAACCCCATCCACTTTGACGTAGAAATTGAACCGTTAACGATAGAACCTTGTATTGGCTTGTGGAATAATATAGACATAAAAACCTATCATCTGCAAGAAGAAAATCCATTCTATCTTGCTTGGTTCAATAGATATGGACACTTATCCCTTTTAGTCGGTTAACCCCATCCACTTTGACGTAGAAATTGAATCGTTAGCGATAGATCCTTGGATCAGCTTGTGGGATTAATATACACATAAAAACCTACCATCTGCAGAAATAAGATCGATTCTGTCTTGCTTGGTTCAATAGATATGGACACTTATCCCTTTTAGTCGGTTAACCCCACACAGTATGACGTAGAAATTGAACCGTTAACGATAGAACCTTGGATCAGCTTGTGGATTAATATACACATAAAAACCTACCATCTGCAAAAATAAAATCGATTCTGTCTTGCTTGGTTCAATAGATATGGACACTTATCCCTTTTAGTCGGTTAACCCCACCCAGTTTAACGTAAAAATTGAACCGTTAGCGATAGAACCTTGGATCAGCTTGCGTTTTAATATGCACATAAAAACCTACCATCTGCAAAAATAAATTCGATTCTACCTTGCTTGGTTCAATAGATATGGAAACTTATCCCTATTAGTCAGTTAACCCCACCCAGTATGACGTAGAAATTGAACCCTTAGCGATAGAACCTTGGATCAGCTTGTGGATTAATATACACATAAAAACCTATCATCTGCAAAATCAAAATCGATTATGTCTTGCTTGTTTCAATAGATATGGACACTTATCCCTTTTAGTCGGTTAACCCCATCCACTTTGACATAGAAATTGAACCGTTAACGATAGAACCTTGTGTTGACTTGTGGATTAATATACACATAAAAACCTATCATCTGCAAAAAGAAAATCCATTCTATCTTGCTTGGTTCAATAGATATGGACACTTATCCCTTTTAGTCGGTTAACCCCATCCACTTTGACGTAGAAATTGAACCGTTAACGATAGAACCTTGTATTGGCTTGTGGAATAATACACACATAAAAACCTATCATCTGCAAAAAGAAAATCCATTCTATCTTGCTTGGTTCAATAGATATGGACACTTATCCCTTTTAGTCGGTTAACCCCATCCACTTTGGCGTAGAAATTGAACCGTTAACGATAGAACCTTGTATTGGCTTGAGGATTAATATACACATAAAAACCTATAATCTGCAAAAATACAATCGATTCTATTTTGCTTGGTTCTATAGATATGGACACTTATCCCTTTTAGTCGGATAACCCCACCCAGTATAACGTAGAAATTGAACCGTTAGCGATAGATCCTTGGATCAGCTCGAGGATTAATATACACATAAAACCCTACCATCTGCAGAAATAAAATCGATTCTGTCTTGCTTGGTTCAATAGATATGGACACTTATCCCTTTTAGTCGGTTAACCCCACACAGTATGACGTAGAAATTGAACCGTTAACGATAGAACCTTGGATCAGCTTGTGGATTAATATACACATAAAAACCTACCATCTGCAAAAATAGAGTCGATTCTGTCTTGCTTGGTTCAATAGATATGGACGCTTATCCCTTTTAGTCGGTAAACCCCACCCAGTTTGACGTAGAAATTGAACCGTTAGCGATAAAACCTTGGATCAGCTTGTGGATTAATATACACATAAAAACCTATAATCTGCAAAAATAAAATAAATTCTATTTTGCTTGGTTCAATAGATATGGACACTTATCCCTTTTAGTCGGATAACCCCACCCAGTATAACGTAGAAATTGAACCGTTAGCGATAGATCCTTGGATCAGCTTGTGGATTAATATACACATAAAAACCTACCATCTGCAGAAATAAAATCGATTCTGTCTTGCTTGGTTCAATCGATTTGGACAGTTATCCCTTTTAGTCGGTTAACCCCACCCACTATGACGTAGAAATTGAACCATTAAAGATAGAGCCTTTGATCAGCTTGTGGATTAATATACGCATAAAAACCTATCATCTGCAAAAACAAAATCGTTCTATCTTGCTTGGTTCATTAGATATGGACACTTATCCCTTTTAGTCGGTTAACCCCATCCACTTTGACGTAGAAAATGAACCGTTAACGATAGAACCTTGTATTGGCTTGTGGAATAATATACACATAAAAACCTATCATCTGCAAAAAGAAAATCCATTCTATCTTGCTTGGTTCAATAGATATGGACACTTATCCCTTTTAGTCGGTTAACCCCATCCACTTTGACGTAGAAATTGAACCGTTAACGATAGAACCTTGTATTGGCTTGAGGATTAATATACACATAAAAACCTATAATCTGCAAAAATAAAATCGATTCTATTTTGCTTGGTTCAATAGATATGGACACTTATCCCTTTTAGTCGGATAACCCCACCCAGTATAACGTAGAAATTGAACCGTTAGCGATAGATCCTTGGATCAGCTTGTGGATAAATGTACACATAAAAACCTACCATCTGCAGAAATAAAATCGATTCTGTCTTGCTTGATTCAATAGATATGGACACTTATCCCTTTTAGTCGGTTAACCCCACACAGTATGACGTAGAAATTGAACCGTTAACGATATAACCTTGGATCAGCTTGTGGATTAATACACACATAAAGACCTATAACCTGCAAAAATAAAATCGATTCTATTTTGCTTGGTTCAATAGATATGGACACTTATCCCTTTTAGTCGGATAACCCCACCCAGTATGACGTAGAAATTGAACCGTTAGCGATAGAACCTTGTATTGGCTTGTGGAATAATATACACATAAAAACCTATCATCTGCAAAAAGAAAATCCATTCTATCTTGCTTGGTTCAATAGATATGGACACTTATCCCTTTTAGTCGGTTAACCCCATCCACTTTGACGTAGAAAATGAACCGTTAACGATAGAACCTTGTATTGGCTTGTGGAATAATATACACATAAAAACTTATCATCTGCAAAAAGAAAATCCATTCTATCTTGCTTGGTTCAATAGATATGGACACTTATCCCTTTTAGTCGGTTAACCCCATCCACTTTGACGTAGAAATTGAACCGTTAACGATAGAACCTTGTATTGGCTTGAGGATTAATATACACATAAAAACCTATAATCTGCAAAAATAAAATCGATTCTATTTTGCTTGGTTCAATAGATATGGACACTTATCCCTTTTAGTCGGTTAACCCCACACAGTATGACGTAGAAATTGAACCGTTAACGATAGAACCTTGGATCAGCTTGTGGATTAATATACACATAAAAACCTACCATCTGCAAAAATAGAATCGATTCTGTCTTGCTTGGTTCAATAGATATGGATACTTATCCCTTTTATTCGGTTAACCCCACCCAGTTTGACGTAGAAATTGAACCGTTAGCGATACAACCTTGGATCAGCTTGTGGATTAATATACACATAAAAACCTATCATCTGCAAAAACAAAATCGATTCTATCTTGCTTTGTTCAATAGATATGGACACTTATCCCTTTTAGTCGGTTAACCCCAACCACTATAAAGTAGAAATTGAACCGTTAACGATAGAACCTTGGATCAGCTAGTGGATTAATATACACATAAAAACCTATAATCTGCAGAAATAAAATCGATTCTATTTTGCTTGGTTCAATAGATATGGACACTTGTCCCTTTTAGTCGGTTAACCCCAACCAGTATAACGAAGAAATTGAACCGTTAGCGATAGAACCTTGGATCGGCTTGTGGATTAATACACACATAAAGACCTATAACCTGCAAAAATAAAATCGATTCTATTTTGCTTGGTTCAATAGATATGGACACTTATCCCTTTTAGTCGGATAACCCCACCCAGTATGACGTAGAAATTGAACCGTTAGCGATAGAACCTTGGATTAGCTTGTGGATTAATACACACATAAAAACCTACCATCTGCGGAAATAAAATCGGTTCTATCTTGCTTGGTTCAATAGATATGTATACTTATCCCTTTTAGTCGGTTAACCCCACCCACTAAGACGTAGAAATTGAACCATTAAAGATAGAGCCTTGGATCAGCTTGTGGATTAATATACACATAAAACCCTATCATCTGCAAAAATAAAATCGATTCTATCTTGCTAGATATGTATACTTATCCCTTTTAGTCGGTTAACCCTACCCGCTATGACGTAGAAATTGAACCATTAAAGATAGAGCCTTGGATCAGCTTGTGGATTAATATACACGTAAAAACCTATCATCTGCAAAAACAAAATCGATTCTATCTTGCTTGGTTCAATAGATATGGTCACTTATCCCTTTTAGTCGGTTAACCCCAACCACTATAACGTAGAAATTGAACCGTTAACGATAGAACCTTGGATCAGCTTGTGGATTAATATACACATAAAAACCTACCATCTGCAGAAATAAAATCGATTCTGTCTTGCTTGGTTCAATAGATTTGGACACTTATCCCTTTTAGTCGGTTAACCCAACCCACTATGACGTAGAAATGGAACCATTAAAGATAGAGCCTTGTATCAGCTTGTGGATTAATATACGCATAAAAACCTGTCATCTGCAAAAACAAAATCGTTCTATCTTGCTTGGTTTATTAGATATGGACACTTATCCCTTTTAGTCGGTTAACCCCATCCACTTTGACGTAGAAAATGAACCGTTAACGATAGAACCTTGTATTGGCTTGTGGAATAATATACACATAAAAACCTATCATCTGCAAAAAGAAAATCCATTCTATCTTGCTTGGTTCAATAGATATGGACACTTATCCCTTTTAGTCTGTTAACCCCATCCACTTTGACGTAGAAATTGAACCGTTAACGATAGAACCTTGTATTGGCTTGAGGATTAATATACACATAAAAACATATAATCTGCAAAAATAAAATCGATTCTATTTTGCTTGGTTCAATAGATATGGACACTTATCCCTTTTAGTCGGATAACCCCACCCAGTATAACGTAGAAATTGAACCGTTAGCGATAGATCCTTGGATCAGCTTGTGGATTAATATACACATAAAAACCTACCATCTGCAGAAATAAAATCGATTCTGTCTTGCTTGGTTCAATAGATATGCACTCTTACCCCTTTTAGTCGGTTAACCCCACACAGTATGACGTAGAAATTGAACCGTTAACGATAGAACCTTGGATCAGCTTGTGGATTAATATACACATAAAAACCTACCATCTGCAAAAATAGAATCGATTCTGTCTTGCTTGGTTCAATAGATATGGACACTTATCCCTTTTATTCGGTTAACCCCACCCAGTTTGACGTAGAAATTGAACCGTTAGCGATACAACCTTGGATCAGCTTGTGGATTAATATACACATAAAAACCTATCATCTGCAAAAACAAAATCGATTCTATCTTGCTTTGTTCAATAGATATGGACACTTATCCCTTTTAGTCGGTTAACCCCAACTACTATAAAGTAGAAATTGAACCGTTAACGATAGAACCTTGGATCAGCTAGTGGATTAATGTACACATAAAAACCTATAATCTGCAGAAATAAAATCGATTCTATTTTGCTTGGTTCAATAGATATGGACACTTATCCGTTTTAGTCGGTTAACCCCAACCAGTATAACGAAGAAATTGAACCGTTAGCGATAGAACCTTGGATCAGCTTGTGGATTAATATACACATAAAAAACTACCATCTGCAAAAATAAATTCGATTCTATCTTGCTTGGTTCAATAGATATGGACACTTATCCCTTTTATTCGGTTAACCCCACCCAGTTTGACGTAGAAATTGAACCGTTAGCGATACAACCTTGGATCAGCTTGTGGATTAATGTACGCATAAAAACCTATAATCTGCAAAAATAAAATCAATTCTATTTTGCTTGGTTCAATAGATATGGACACTTATCCCTTTTAGTCGGATAACCCCACCCAGTATAACGTAGAAATTGAACCGTTAGCGATAGATCCTTGGATCAGCTTGTGGATTAATATACACATAAAAACCTACCATCTGCAGAAATAAAATCGATTCTGTCTTGCTTGGTTCAATAGATTTGGACATTTATCCCTTTTAGTCGGTTAACCCCACCCACTATGACGTAGAAATTGAACCATTAAAGATAGAGCCTTGGATCAGCTTGTGGATTAATATACGCATAAAAACCTATCATCTGCAAAAACAAAATCGTTCTATCTTGCTTGGTTCATTAGATATGGACACTTATCCCTTTTAGTCGGTTAACCCCATCCACTTTGACGTAGAAAATGAACCGTTAACGATAGAACCTTGTATTGGCTTGTGGAATAATATACACATAAAAACCTATCATCTGCAAAAAGAAAATCCATTCTATCTTGCTTGGTTCAATAGATATGGACACTTATCCCTTTTAGTCGGTTAACCCCATCCACTTTGACGTAGAAATTGAACCGTTAACGATAAAACCTTGTATTGGCTTGAGGATTAATATACACATAAAAACCTATAATCTGCAAAAATAAAATCGATTCTATTTTGCTTGGTTCAATAGATATGGACACTTATCCCTTTTAGTCGGATAACCCAACCCAGTATAACGTAGAAATTGAACCGTTAGCGATAGATTCTTGGATCAGCTTGTGGATTAATATACACATAAAAACCTACCATCTGCAGAAATAAAATCGATTCTGTCTTGCTTGGTTCAATAGATATGGACACTTATCCCTTTTAGTCGGTTAACCCCACACAGTATGACGTAGAAATTGAACCGTTAACGATAGAACCTTGGATCAGCTTGTGGATTAATATACACATAAAAACCTACCATCTGCAAAAATAGAATCGATTCTGTCTTGCTTGGTTCAATAGATATGGACAAATATCCCTTTTATTCGGTTAACCCCACCCAGTTTGACGTAGAAATTGAACCGTTAGCGATACAACCTTGGATCAGCTTGTGGATTAATATACACATAAAAACCTATCATCTGCAAAAACAAAATCGATTCTATCTTGCTTTGTTCAATAGATATGGACACTTATCCCTTTTAGTCGGTTAACCCCAACCACTATAAAGTAGAAATTGAACCGTTAACGATAGAACCTTGGATCAGCTAGTGGATTAATATACACATAAAAACCTATAATCTGCAGAAATAAAATCGATTCTATTTTGCTTGGTTCAATAGATATGGACACTTATCCCTTTTATTCGGTTAACCCCAACCAGTATAACGAAGAAATTGAACCGTTAGCGATAGAACCTTGGATCAGCTTGTGGATTAATATACACATAAAAAACTACCATCTGCAAAAATAAATTCGATTCTATCTTGCTTGGTTCAATAGATATGTATACTTATCCCTTTTAGTCGGTTAACTCCACCCACTATGACGTAGAAATTGAACCATTAAAGATAGAGCCTTGGATCAGCTTGTGGATTAATATACACATAAAACACTATCATCTGCAAAAATAAAATCGATTCTATCTTGCTTGGTTCAATAGGTATGTATACTTATCCCTTTTAGTTGGTTAACCCCACCCACTATGACGTAGAAATTGAACCATTAAAGATAGAGCCTTGGATCAGCTTGTGGATTAATATACGCATAAAAACCTATCATCTGCAAAAACAAAGTCGTTCTATCTTGCTTGGTTCAATAGATATGGACACTTATCCCTTTTAGTCGGTTAACCCCATCCACCTTGACGTAGAAATTGAACCGTTAACGATAGAACCTTGTATTGGCTTGTGGATTAATATACACATAAAAACCTATCATCTGCAAAAACCAAATCGTTCTATCTTGATTGGTTCAATAGATATGGACACTTATCCCTTTTAGTCGGTTAACCTCACCCACAATAGATATGGACACTTATCCCTTTTAGTCGGTTAACCCCATCCACTTTGACGTAGAAATTGAACCGTTAACTATAGAACCTTGTATTGGGTTGTGGAATAATATACACATAAAAACCTATCATCTGCAGAAACAAAATCGATTCTATCTTGCTTGGTTCAATAGATATGGACACTTATCCCTTTTAGTCGGTTAACCTCACCCACAATAGATATGGACACTTATCCCTTTTAGTCGGTTAACCCCATCCACTTTGACGTAGAAATTGAACCGTTAACGATAGAACCTTGTATTGGGTTGTGGAATAATACCACCTTCCCAGCTCTCTGGTGCGCTATCCGCTACTCCTTTGCAGGTGACTGCCGTGCCACCTCGTAGGGCTGTATTTGTGTCCCGATTACACGCCTCGCTTACCGAAAATGACATTGCTCATTACGTTTGCTCTAAACTTGGTGTTGCACCCACTAGTAACATCAATGAGTATAAATTTAACTTTAAATATGAGAGAGACATCTCCTCATTTAAAATATCCCTTTCAGATGAATATTTCGATAAGGTACTTGATTCCTCTTTTTGGCCCAAGCATACTGTGGTTCACTTGTTCACGAGAAAGGCGAGGGCCGAACCTGTTTTATTACAGCCAAAAAACGGTATGACGAACACAGTAATAACAACACAAAGGCAATTGCTGATCTGTCCCGTCTTCTCATTAATTACCAAAATGTTCGTGGTTTACGATCAAAACTTGTTCCATTCTTCCTTAATTCTTTCAACTTTTCTGCACAAGTTGTAGCTTTTACGGAGACCTGGCTAAAGCCTGATAATTAAAATTCTGAGGTTTTTTCAAATAAATATGCTGTTTATCGGCGTGATCGCATCTCTAGAGCGGGAGGTGTCCTTATTGCTGTTGAATCTAACCTATCGTCTGAGTTGATTTCGCTGGACAATATCTCTCATATCGAATTCATAGCAGTTAGGCTTTCATTCGGTAGCTATAGCGTAATTGTTTGCTGTTCGTATATACCACCTCGTTCGGATATGGATGTTTATGCTAGTCATAGCTCGGCCATCTGTGATTTGCATTCGCAGTTGGGAGATAACGATCGACTTGTTGTTGTTGGTGACTTTAACTTGCCAACAGTTAGTTGGGTTAATATCAGTGATTCAAACTTTTTAACTCCCACTGCTCAACATGAGTTTCTCAATTGCTTGTTAGACTCATCTCTTTTACAGATTAACAATGTTCCGAATAGTGGAAATAAAATGCTGGATTTAGTATTTGTGGATGGCTCGGTGGGTACTGCCCTTACGCGGATACCACCTTTATCCCTTCCAGAAGACCCTCTTCACCCTACGCTAGAGATATCACTTGATATCAGCCTACCCCGTAGGATTCAAGTACAGTCTCATCCCCGATCTAGATGCTTCTACAAAGCGAATTTCATTATGCTCAATGATCTGTTGGCTTCCCATGATTTGTCGGATCTCTATGCTTGCACTGATGTCGATTCGGCTATCTCTATATTTTACAGTACGCTTGATGACTTCTTTGATACCTGCATTCCTACTCGCTATACCCTATGTTCGAATAAGCCCCCTTGGTTTTCAAGGCAACTTATCAGACTTAGTAACATTAAATCTAGGCTTTATAAGAGGTTCAAGAAATCTGGAGCATCTGCAGACCTCTCTAAATATCTAATAGCTCGTTCTAAATTTCACCGTCTTAATCAGCTTTGTTATAAAAATTACTTGAGTTGTTGTAAAGCCCAATTTTTTAGAAATCCAAAAAAGTTTTACAGTTTCGTAAATTCAAAGCGGAAAACTTCTGGGTATCCTTCCTCATTAACCTTTGGAGGTAAAAAAGCTTGCACTGATGACGGCGTTGCTGAACTATTTTCTGAGTTCTTTAAGTCCACGTATTCATCCAGTGGTTTTCATTCCGGTCAACATCCCTATCACTTAGATAGCTCAAATTACATTAGGAATCCTGCTATTGATGGTAATATTGTTCTTCAGAGTCTTCAATCTTTGAAGCCCACCTTTTCTCCGGGACCGGACGGTGTTCCTAGTTGCGTGCTTAGGTACTGCGCCGAAAACATGTATGAGCCTATTTTAAAATTATTTGAGCTATCTCCGGGATCTGCGTCATTCCCGGCACTTTGGAAACAGTCTTTTATTATACCCCTGCATAAAAAAGGTAGTAGGTCAAAAGTTGAAAACTACAGGGGTATTGCTAAACTTTCAGTCATTCCTAAAGTCTTTGAACAGATTGTCACCAGCCAACTGCAATATCAGTGTTCTAGTCTTTTATCTGCATGCCAACACGGTTTTATTCGTCAAAGGTCAACCACTACAAATTTGCTTGTATTCACCTCTATAGTTATGGAAGGATTTTTAGCGAACAAGCAAACGGATGTCATCTACACGGACTTCAGCAAAGCATTTGATACCGTCAACCATGAGTTGCTTATTCATAAGCTTGATTTACTTTGCTTTCCGTTTCACCTATTAATGTGGCTGAAAAGCTATCTTTCTAACCGGACCCAAAAAGTCCTGTTCAAGTGCAATCTGTCGGAATCGTTCGGAGTTTCCTCCGGCGTACCCCAGGGAAGTCATCTAGGCCCTTTGCTCTTTGCCCTTTTCATTAATGACTTGCCACAGACAATATTATATTCCCATACTATAATGTATGCGGATGATGTAAAACTTTGCTACACTTACTGTCCTACCGATTTGAGTTCCTTGGATCTTCTTCAGGCCGACTTGGACTCGTTCCAATGTTGGTGCACAACAAATTTACTAGCTTTAAATTGCTCTAAATGTAAGCATATGACATTTCACCGAGTGAAGCCAGCATTGAAATCTTATGTAATAGATGGTACGCCTTTGGAGCGTATATCTATTGCAAATGATCTACGTTAGCGATAGAACCTTGGATTAGCTTGTGGATTAATACACACATAAAAACCTACCATCTGCGGAAATAAAATCGGTTCTATCTTGCTTGGTTCAATAGATATGTATACTTATCCCTTTTAGTCGGTTAACCCCACCTACTAAGACGTAGAAATTGAACCATTAAAGATAGAGCCTTGGATCAGCTTGTGGATTAATATACACATAAAACCCTATCATCTGCAAAAATAAAATCGATTCTATCTTGCTATATATGTATACTTATCCCTTTTAGTCGGTTAACCCTACCCGCTATGACGTAGAAATTGAACCATTAAAGATAGAGCCTTAGATCAGCTTGTGGATTAATATACACATAAAAACCTATCATCTGCAAAAACAAAATCGATTCTATCTTGCTTGGTTCAATAGATATGGACACTTATCCCTTTTAGTCGGTTAACCCCAACCACTATAACGTAGAAATTGAACCGTTAACGATAGAACCTTGGATCAGCTTGTGGATTAATATACACATAAAAACCTACCATCTGCAGAAATAAAATCGATTCTGTCTTGCTTGGTTCAATAGATTTGGACACTTATCCCTTTTAGTCGGTTAACCCCACCCACTATGACGTAGAAATTGAACCATTAAAGATAGAGCCTTGGATCAGCTTGTGGATTAATATACGCATAAAAACCTGTCATCTGCAAAAACAAAATCGTTCTATCTTGCTTGGTTCATTAGATATGGACACTTATCCCTTTTAGTCGGTTAACCCCATCCACTTTGACGTAGAAAATGAACCGTTAACGATAGAACCTTGTATTGGCTTGTGGAATAATATACACATAAAAACCTATCATCTGCAAAAAGAAAATCTATTCTATCTTGCTTGGTTCAATAGATATGGACACTTATCCCTTTTAGTCGGTTAACCCCATCCACTTTGACGTAGAAATTGAACCGTTAACGATAGAACCTTGTATTGGCTTGAGGATTAATATACACATAAAAACCTATAATCTGCAAAAATAAAATCGATTCTATTTTGCTTGGTTCAATAGATATGGACACTTATCCCTTTTAGTCGGATAACCCTACCCAGTATAACGTAGAAATTGAACCGTTAGCGATAGATCCTTGGATCAGCTTGTGGATTAATGTACACATAAAAACCTACCATCTGCAGAAATAAAATCGATTCTGTCTTGCTTGGTTCAATAGATATGGACACTTATCCCTTTTAGTCGGTTAACCCCACACAGTATGACGTAGAAATTGAACCGTTAACGATAGAACCTTGGATCAGCTTGTGGATTAATATACACATAAAAACCTACCATCTGCAAAAATAGAATCGATTCTGTCTTGCTTGGTTCAATAGATATGGACACTTATCCCTTTTATTCGGTTAACCCCACCCAGTTTGACGTAGAAATTGAACCGTTAGCGATACAACCTTGGATCAGCTTGTGGATTAATATACACATAAAAACCTATCATCTGCAAAAACAAAATCGATTCTATCTTGCTTTGTTCAATAGATATGGACACTTATCCCTTTTAGTCGGTTAACCCCAACCACTATAAAGTAGAAATTGAACCGTTAACGATAGAACCTTGGATCAGCTAGTGGATTAATATACACATAAAAACTTATAATCTGCAGAAATAAAATCGATTCTGTTTTGCTTGGTTCAATAGATATGGACACTTATCCCTTTTAGTCGGTTAACCCCAACCAGTATAACGAAGAAATTGAACCGTTAGCGATAGAACCTTGGATCAGCTTGTGGATTAATATACACATAAAAAACTACCATCTGCAAAAATAAATTCGATTCTATCTTGCTTGGTTCAATAGATATGTATACTTATCCCTTTTAGTCGGTTAACTCCACCCACTATGACGTAGAAATTGAACCATTAAAGATAGAGCCTTGGATCAGCTTGTGGATTAATATACACATAAAACACTATCATCTGCAAAAATAAAATCGATTCTATCTTGCTTGGTTCAATAGGTATGTATACTTATCCCTTTTAGTTGGTTAACCCCACCCACTATGACGTAGAAATTGAACCATTAAAGATAGAGCCTTGGATCAGCTTGTGGATTAATATGCGCATAAAAACCTATCATCTGCAAAAATAAAATCGATTCTATCTTGCTTGGTTCAATAGATATGGACACTTATCCCTTTTAGTCGGTTAACCCCATCCACTTTGACGTAGAAATTGAACCGTTAAGTATAGAACCTTGTATTGGGTTGTGGAATAATATACACATAAAAACCTATCATCTGCAGAAACAAAATCGATTCTATCTTGCTTGGTTCAATAGATATGGACACTTATCCCTTTTAGTCGGTTAACCTCACCCACAATAGATATGGACACTTATCCCTTTTAGTCGGTTAACCCCATCCACTTTGACGTAGAAATTGAACCGTTAACGATAGAACCTTGTATTGGGTTGTGGAATAATATACACATAAAAACCTATCATCTGCAGAAACAAAATCGATTCTATCTTGCTTGGTTCAATAGATATGGACACTTATCCCTTTTAGTCGGTTAACCTCACCCACAATAGATATGGACACTTATCCCTTTCAGTCGGTTAACCCCATCCACTTTGACGTAGAAATTGAACCGTTAACGATAGAACCTTGTATTGGCTTGTGGATTAATATACACATAAAAACCTATAATCTGCAAAAAAAAAAATCGATTCTATTTTGCTTGGTTCAATAGATATGGACACTTATCCCTTTTAGTCGGTTAACCCTACCCACTTTGACGTAGAAATTGAACCGTTAACGATAGAACCTTGGATCAGCTTGTGGATTAATATACACATAAAAACCTATCATCTGCAAAAACAAACTCGATTCTATCTTGCTTGGTTAAATAGATATGGACACTTATCCCTTTTAGTCGGTTAACCCCAACCACTATAACGTAGAAATTGAACCGTTAACGTTAGAACCTTGGATCAGATTGTGGATTAATACACACATAAAGACCTATAATCTGCAAAAATAAAATCGATTCTATTTTGCTTGGTTCAATAGATATGGACACTTATCCCTTTTAGTCGGATAACCCCACCCAGTATGACGTAGAAATTGAACCGTTAGCGATAGAATCTTGGATTAGCTTGTGGATTAATACACACATAAAAACCTACCATCTGCGGGAATAAAATCGGTTCTATCTTGCTTGGTTCAATAGATATGTATACTTATCCCTTTTAGTCGGTTAACCCCACCCACTAAGACGTAGAAATTGAACCATTAAAGATAGAGCCTTGGATCAGCTTGTGGATTAATATACACATAAAACCCTATCATCTGCAAAAATAAAATCGATTCTATCTTGCTAGATATGTATACTTATCCCTTTTAGTCGGTTAACCCTACCCGCTATGACGTAGAAATTGAACCATTTAAGATAGAGCCTTGGATCAGCTTGTGGATAAATATACACATAAAAACCTATCATCTGCAAAAACAAAATCGATTATATCTTGCTTGGTTCAATAGATATGGACACTTATCCCTTTTAGTCGGTTAACCCCAACCACTATAACGTAGAAATTGAACCGTTAACGATAGAACCTTGGATCAGCTTGTGGATTAATATACACATAAAAACCTATAATCTGCAGAAATAAAATCGATTCTATTTTGCTTGGTTCAATAGATATGGACACTTATCCCTTTTAGTCGGTTAACCCCACACAGTATGACGTAGAAATTGAACCGTTAACGATAGAACCTTGGATCAGCCTGTGGATTAATATACACATAAAAACCTACCATCTGCAAAAATAGAATCGATTCTGTCTTGCTTGGTGCAATAGATATGGACACTTATCCCTTTTAGTCGGTTAACTCAACACAGTATGACGTAGAAATTGAACCGTTAGCGATAGAGCCTTGGATCAGCTTGTGGATTAATTTACACATAAAAACCTACCATCTGCAAAAATAAAGTCGATTCTATCTTGCATGGTTCAATAGATATGGACACTTATCCCTTTTAGTTGGTTAACCCCACACAGTATGACGTAGAAATTGAACCGTTAGCGACAGAACCTTGGATCAGCTTGTGGATTAATATACACATAAAAACCTATCATCTGCAAAAACAAAATCGATTCTATCTTGCTTGGTTCAATAGATATGGACACTTATCCCTTTTAGTCGGTTAACCCCACACAGTATGACGTAGAAATTGAACCGTTAGCGACAGAACCTTGGATCAGCTTGTGGATTAATATACACATAAAAACCTATCATCTGCAAAAACAAAATCGATTCTATCTTGCTTGGTTCAATAGATATGGACACTTATCCCTTTTAGTCGGTTAACCCCACACAGTATGACGTAGAAATTGAACCGTTAGCGATAGAGCCTTGGATCGGCTTGTGGATTAATTTACACATAAAAACCTACCATCTGCAAAAATAAAGTCGATTCTATCTTGCTTGGCTCAATAGATATGGACAAATATCCCTTTTAGTCGGTTAACCCCACCCAGTATAATGTAGAAATTGAACCGTTAGCGATAGAACCTTGGATCAGCTTGTCGATGAATATACACATAAAACCCTATCATCTACAAAAACAAAATCGATTCTATCTTGCCCTCAATAGATATGGACACTTATCCCTTTTAATCGGTTAACCCCATCCACTTTGACGCAGAAATTGAACCGTTAACGACAGAACCTTGTATTGGATTGTGGAATAATATACGCATAAAAACCTATCATCTGCAGAAACAAAATCGATTCTATCTTGCTTGTTTCAATAGATATGGACACTTATCCCTTTTAGTCGGTTAACCTCACCCAGTATGACGTAGAAATTGAACCGTTAGCGATAGAACCTTGGATTAGCTTGTGGATTAATACACACATAAAAAACTACCATCTGCAGAAATAAAATCGGTTCTATATTGCTTGGTTCAATAGATATGTATACTTATCCCTTTTAGTCGGTTAACCCCACCCACTAAGACGTAGAAATTGAACCATTAAAGATAGAGCCTTGGATCAGCTTGTGGATTAATATACACATAAAACCCTATCATCTGCAAAAATAAAATCGATTCTATCTTGCTAGATATGTATACTTATCCCTTTTAGTCGGTTAACCCCACCCACTAAGACGTAGAAATTGAACCATTAAAGATAGAGCCTTGGATCAGCTTGTGGATTAATTTACACATAAAAACCTACCATCTGCAAAAATAAAGTCGATTCTATGGATATGGACAAATATCCCTTTTAGTCGGTTAACCCCACCCAGTATAATGTAGAAATTGAACCGTTAGCGATAGAACCTTGGATCAGCTTGTCGATGAATATACACATAAAACCCTATCATCTGCAAAAACAAAATCGATTCTATCTTGCCCTCAATAGATATGGATACTTATCCCTTTTAATCGGTTAACCCCATCCACTTTGACGTAGAAATTGAACCGTTAACGACAGAACCTTGTATTGGATTGTGGAATAATATACACATAAAAACCTATCATCTGCAGAAACAAAATCGATTCTATCTTGCTTGTTTCAATAGATATGGACACTTATCCCTTTTAGTCGGTTAACCTCACCCAGTATGACGTAGAAATTGAACCGTTAGCGATAGAACCTTGGATCAGCTTGTCGATGAATATACGCATAAAACCCTATCATCTGCAAAAACAAAATCGATTCTATCTTGCCCTCAATAGATATGGACACTTATCCCTTTTAATCGGTTAACCCCATCCACTTTGACGTAGAAATTGAACCGTTAACGACAGAACCTTGTATTGGATTGTGGTATAATATACACATAAAAACCTATCATCTGCAGAAACAAAATCGATTCTATCTTGCTTGTTTCAATAGATATGGACACTTATCCCTTTTAGTCGGTTAACCCCAGCCACTTTGACATAGAAATTGAATCGTTAACGATAGAACCTTGTATTGGCTTGTGGATTAATATACACATAAAAACCTATAATCTGCAAAAATAAAATCGATTCTATTTTGCTTGGTTCAATGGATATGGACACTTATCCCTTTTAGTCGGTTAACCGTACCCACTTTGACGTAGAAATTGAACCGATAACGATAGAACCTTGGATCAGCTTGTGGATTAATATACACATAAAAACCTATCATCTGCAAAAACAAAATCGATTCTATCTTGCTTGGTTCAATAGATATGGACACTTATCCCTTTTAGTTGGTTAACCCAAAGCACTATAACGTAGAAATTGAACAGTTAACGATAGAACCTTGGATCAGCTTGTGGATTAATATACACATAAAAACCTATAATCTGCAAAAATAAAATGGATTCTATTTTGCTTGGTTCAATAGATATGGACACTTATCCCTTTTAATCGGATAACCCCACGCAGTATGACGTAGAAATTGAACCGTTAGCGATAGAACCTTGGATTAGCTTGTGGATTAATACACACATAAAAACCTACCATCTGCAGAAATAAAATCGGTTCTATCTTGCTTGGTTCAATAGATATGTATACTTATCCCTTTTAGTCGGTTAACCCCACCCACTAAGACGTAGAAATTGAACCATTAAAGATAGAGTCTTGGATCAGCTTGTGGATTAATATACACATAAAACCCTATCATCTGCAAAAACAAAATCGATTCTATCTTCCTTGGTTCAATAGATATGGACACTTATCCCTTTTAGTCGGTTAACCCCATCCACTTTGACGTAGAAATTGAACCGTTAACGATAGAACCTTGTATTGGGTTGTGGAATAATATACACATAAAAACCTATCATCTGCAGAAACAAAATCGATTCTATCTTGCTTGGTTCAATATATATGGACACTTATCCCTTTTAGTCGGTTAACCTCACCCACAATAGATATGGACACTTATCCCTTTTAGTCGGATAACCCCATCCACTTTGACGTAGAAATTGAACCGTTAACGATAGAACCTTGTATTGGCTTGTGGATTAATATACACATAAAAACCTATAATCTGCAAAAATAAAATCGATTCTATTTTGCTTGGTTCAATAGATATGGATACTTATCCCTTTTAGTCGGTTAACCCTACCCACTTTGACGTAGAAATTGAACCGTTAACGATAGAACCTTGGATCAGCTTGTGGATTAATATACACATAAAAGCCTATCATCTGCAAAAACAAAATCGATTCTATCTTCCTTGGTTCAATAGATATGGACACTTATCCCTTTTAGTCGGTTAACCCCAACCACTATAACGTAGAAATTGAACCGTTAACGATAGAACCTTGGATCAGCTTGTGGATTAATATACACATAAAAACCTATAATCTGCAAAAATAAAATCGATTCTATTTTGCTTGGTTCAATAGATATGGACAAATATCCCTTTTAGTCGGATAACCCCACCCAGTATGACGTAGAAATTGAACCGTTAGCGATAGAACCTTGGATTAGCTTGTGGATTAATACACACATAAAAACCTACCATCTTCAGAAATAAAATCGGTTCTATCTTGCTTGGTTCAATAGATATGTATACTTATCCCTTTTAGTCGGTTAACCCCACCCACTATGACGTAGAAATTGAACCATTAAAGATAGAGCCTTGGATCAGCTTGTGGATTAATATACACATAAAAACCTATAATCTGCAAAAATAAAATCGATTCTATTTTGCTTGGTTCAATAGATATGGACACTTATCCCTTTTAGTCGGTTAACCCCAACCACTATAACGTAGAAATTGAACCGTTAACGATAGAACCTTGGATCAGCTTGTGGATTAATATACACATAAAAACCTATAATCTGCAAAAATAAAATCGATTCTATTTTACTTGGTTCAATAGATATGGACACTTATCCCTTTTAGTCGGTTAACCCCACCCAGTATAACGTAGAAATTGAACCATTAAAGATAGAGCCTTGGATCAGCTTGTGGATTAATATACACATAAAAAACTACCATCTGCAAAAATAAATTCGATTCTATCTTGCTTGGTTCAATAGATATGTATACTTATCCCTTTTAGTCGGTTAACCCCACCCACTATGACGTAGAAATTGAACCATTAAAGATAGAGCCTTGGATCAGCTTGTGGATTAATACACACATAAAATCCTATCATCTGCAAAAACAAAATCGATTCTATCTTGCTTGGTTCAATAGATATGGACACTTATCCCTTTTAGTCGGTTAACCCCAACCACTATAACGTAGAAATTGAACCGTTAACGATAGAACCTTGGATCAGCTTGTAGATTAATATACACATAAAAACCTATAATCTGCAAAAATAAAATCGATTCTATTTTGCTTGGTTCAATAGATATGGACACTTATCCCTTTTAGTCGGTTAACCCTACCCGCTATGACGTAGAAATTGAACCATTAAAGATAGAGCCTTGGATCAGCTTGTGGATTAATATACACATAAAATCCTATCATCTGCAAAAACAAAATCGATTCTATCTTGCTTGGTTCAATAGATATGGACACTTATCCCTTTTAGTCGGTTAACCCCAACCACTATAACGTAGAAATTGAACCGTTAACGATAGAACCTTGGATCAGCTTGTGGATTAATATACACATAAAAACCTATAATCTGCAAAAATAAAATCGATTCTATTTTGCTTGGTTCAATAGATATGGACACTTATCCCTTTTAGTCGGTTATCCCCACCCAGTATAACGTAGAAATTGAACCGTTAGCGATAGAACCTTGGATCAGCTTGTGGATTAATATACACATAAAAAACTACCATCTGCAAAAATAAATTCGATTCTATCTTGCTTGGTTCAATAGATATATATACTTATCCCTTTTAGTCGGTTAACCCCACCCACCATGACGTAGAAATTGAACCATTAAAGATAGAGCCTTGGATCAGCTTGTGGATTAATATACACATAAAAACCTATAATCTGCAAAAATAAAATCGATTCTATTTTGCTTGGTTCAATAGATATGGACACTTATCCCTTTTAGTCGGTTAACCCCACCCAGTATAACGTAGAAATTGAACCGTTAGCGATAGAACCTTGGATCAGCTTGTGGATTAATATACACATAAAAAACTACCATCTGCAAAAATAAATTCGATTCTATCTTGCTTGGTTCATTGATATGTATACTTATCCATTTTAGTCGGATAACCCCACCCAGTATGACGTAGAAATTGAACCGTTAGCGATAGAACCTTGGATTAGCTTGTGGATTAATACACACATAAAAACCTACCATCTGCAGAAATAAAATCGGTTCTATCTTGCTTGGTTCAATAGATATGTATACTTATCCCTTTTAGTCGGTTAACCCCACCCACTAAAACGTAGAAATTGAACCATTAAAGATAGAGCCTTGGATCAGCCTGTGGATTAATATACACATAAAACCCTATCATCTGCAGAAACAAAATCGATTCTATCTTGCTTGGTTCAATAGATATGGACACTTATCCCTTTTAGTCGGTTAACCTCACCCACAATAGATATGGACACTTATCCCTTTTAGTCGGTTAACCCCATCCACTTTGACGTAGAAATTGAACCGTTAACGATAGAACCTTGTATTGGGTTGTGGAATAATATACACATAAAAACCTATCATCTGCAGAAACAAAATCGATCCTATCTTGCTTGGTTCAATATATATGGACACTTATCCCTTTTAGTCGGTTAACCTCACCCACAATAGATATGGACACTTATCCCTTTTAGTCGGTTAACCCCATCCACTTTGACGTAGAAATTGAACCGTTAACGATAGAACCTTGTATTGGCTTGTGGATTAATATACACATAAAAACCTATAATCTGCAAAAATAAAATCGATTCTATTTTGCTTGGTTCAATAGATATGGATACTTATCCCTTTTAGTCGGTTAACCCTACCCACTTTGACGTAGAAATTGAACCGTTAACGATAGAACCTTGGATCAGCTTGTGGATTAATATACACATAAAAACCTATCATCTGCAAAAACAAAATCGATTCTATCTTCCTTGGTTCAATAGATATGGACACTTATCCCTTTTAGTCGGTTAACCCAAACCACTATAACGTAGAAATTGAACCGTTAACGATAGAACCTTGGATCAGCTTGTGGATTAATATACACATAAAAACCTATAATGTGCAAAAATAAAATCGATTCTATTTTGCTTGGTTCAAGAGATATGGACAAATATCCCTTTTAGTCGGATAACCCCACCCAGTATGACGTAGAAATTGAACCGTTAGCGATAGAACCTTGGATTAGCTTGTGGATTAATACACACATAAAAACCTACCATCTGCAGAAATAAAATCGGTTCTATCTTGCTTGGTTCAATAGATATGTATACTTATCCCTTTTAGTCGGTTAACCCCACCCACTAAGACGTAGAAATTGAACCATTAAAGATAGAGCCTTGGATCAGCTTGTGGATTAATATACACATAAAACCCTATCATCTGCAAAAATAAAATCGATTCTATCTTGCTAGATATGTACACTTATCCCTTTTAGTCGGTTAACCCTACCCGCTATGACGTAGAAATTGAACCATTAAAGATAGAGCCTTGGATCAGCTTGTGGATTAATATACACATAAAATCCTATCATCTGCAAAAACAAAATCGATTCTATCTTGCTTGGTTCAATAGATATGGACACTTATCCCTTTTAGTCGGTTAACCCCAACCACTATAACGTAGAAATTGAACCGTTAACGATAGAACCTTGGATCAGCTTGTGGATTAATATACACATAAAAACCTATAATCTGCAAAAATAAAATCGATTCAATTTTGCTTGGTTCAATAGATATGGACACTTATCCCTTTTAGTCGGTTAACCCCACCCAGTATAACGTAGAAATTGAACCGTTAGCGATAGAACCTTGGATCAGCTTGTGGATTAATATACACATAAAAAACTACCATCTGCAAAAATAAATTCGATTCTATCTTGCTTGGTTCAATAGATATGTATACTTATCCCTTTTAGTCGGTTAACCCCACCCACTATGACGTAGAAATTGAACCATTAAAGATAGAGCCTTGGATCAGCTTGTGGATTAATATACGCATAAAAACCTATCATCTGCAAAAACAAAGTCGTTCTATCTTGCTTGGTTCAATAGATATGGACACTTATCCCTTTTAGTCGGTTAACCTCACCCACAATAGATATGGACACTTATCCCTTTTAGTCGGTTAACCCCATCCAGTTTGACGTAGAAATTGAACCGTTAACGATAGAACCTTGTATTGGGTTGTGGAATAATATACACATAAAAACCTATCATCTGCAGAAACAAAATCGATTCTATCTTGCTTGGTTCAATAGATATGGACAATTATCCCTTTTAGTCGGTTAACCCCATCCACTTTGACGTAGAAATTGAACCGTTAACGATAGAACCTTGCATTGGGTTGTGGAATAATATACACATAAAAACCTATCATCTGCAGAAACAAAATCGATTCTATTTTGCTTGGTTCAATAGATATGGACACTTATCCCTTTTAGTCGGTTAACCTCACCCACAATAGATATGGACACTTATCCCTTTTAGTCGGTTAACCCCATCCACTTTGACGTAGAAATTGAACCGTTAACGATAGAACCTTGTATTGGCTTGTGGATTAATACACACATAAAAACCTACCATCTGCAGAAATAAAATCGGTTCTATCTTGCTTGGTTCAATAGATATGTATACTTATCCCTTTTAGTCGGTTAACCCCACCCACTAAAACGTAGAAATTGAACCATTAAAGATAGAGCCTTGGATCAGCTTGTGGATTAATATACACATAAAACCCTATCATCTGCAAAAATAAAATCGATTCTATCTTGCTAGATATGTATACTTATCCCTTTTAGTCGGTTAACCCTACCCGCTATGACGTAGAAATTGAACCATTAAAGATAGAGCCTTGGATCAGCTTGTGGATTAATATACACATAAAACCCTATCATCTGCAAAAATAAAATCGATTCTATCTTGCTAGATATGTATACTTATCCCTTTTAGTCGGTTAACCCTACCCGCTATGACGTAGAAATTGAACCATTAAAGATAGAGCCTTGGATCAGCTTGTGGATTAATATACACATAAAACCCTATCATCTGCAGAAACAAAATCGATTCTATCTTGCCTGGTTCAATAGATATGGACACTTATCCCTTTTAGTCGGTTAACCTCACCCACAATAGATATGGACACTTATCCCTTTTAGTCGGTTAACCCCATCCACTTTGACGTAGAAATTGAACCGTTAACGATAGAACCTTGTATTGGGTTGTGGAATAATATACACATAAAAACCTATCATCTGCAGAAACAAAATCGATTCTATCTTGCTTGGTTCAATATATATGGACACTTATCCCTTTTAGTCGGTTAACCTCACCCACAATAGATATGGACACTTATCCCTTTTAGTCGGATAACCCCATCCACTTTGACGTAGAAATTGAACCGTTAACGATAGAACCTTGTATTGGCTTGTGGATTAATATACACATAAAAACCTATAATCTGCAAAAATAAAATCGATTCTATTTTGCTTGGTTCAATAGATATGGATATTTATCCCTTTTAGTCGGTTAACCCTACCCACTTTGACGTAGAAATTGAACCGTTAACGATAGAACCTTGGATAAGCTTGTGGATTAATACACACATAAAAGCCTATCATCTGCAAAAACAAAATCGATTCTATCTTCCTTGGTTCAATAGATATGGACACTTATCCCTTTTAGTCGGTTAACCCCAACCACTATAACGTAGAAATTGAACCGTTAACGATAGAACCTTGGATCAGCTTGTGGGTTAATATACACATAAAAACCTATAATCTGCAAAAATAAAATCGATTCTATTTTGCTTGGTTCAATAGATATGGACAAATATCCCTTTTAGTCGGATAACCCCACCCAGTATGACGTAGAAATTGAACCGTTAGCGATAGAACCTTGGATTAGCTTGTGGATTAATACACACATAAAAACCTACCATCTTCAGAACTAAAATCGGTTCTATCTTGCTTGGTTCAATAGATATGTATACTTATCCCTTTTAGTCGGTTAACCCCACCCACTATGACGTAGAAATTGAACCATTAAAGATAGAGCCTTGGATCAGCTTGTGGATTAATATACACATAAAAACCTATAATCTGCAAAAATAAAATCGATTCTATTTTGCTTGGTTCAATAGATATGGACACTTATCCCTTTTAGTCGGTTAACCCCAACCACTATAACGTAGAAATTGAACCGTTAACGATAGAACCTTGGATCAGCTTGTGGATTAATATACACATAAAAACCTATAATCTGCAAAAATAAAATCGATTCTATTTTACTTGGTTCAATAGATATGGACACTTATCCCTTTTAGTCGGTTAACCCCACCCAGTATAACGTAGAAATTGAACCATTAAAGATAGAGCCTTGGATCAGCTTGTGGATTAATATACACATAAAAACCTATAATCTGCAAAAATAAAATCGATTCTATTTTGCTTGGTTCAATAGATATGGACACTTATCCCTTTTAGTCGGTTAACCCCACCCAGTATAACGTAGAAATTGAACCGTTAGCGATAGAACCTTGGATCAGCTTGTGGATTAATATACACATAAAAAACTACCATCTGCAAAAATAAATTCGATTCTATCTTGCTTGGTTCAATAGATATGTATACTTATCCCTTTTAGTCGGTTAACCCCACCCACTATGACGTAGAAATTGAACCATTAAAGATAGAGCCTTGGATCAGCTTGTGGATTAATACACACATAAAATCCTATCATCTGCAAAAACAAAATCGATTCTATCTTGCTTGGTTCAATAGATATGGACACTTATCCCTTTTAGCCGGTTAACCCCAACCACTATAACGTAGAAATTGAACCGTTAGCGATAGAACCTTGGATCAGCTTGTGGATTAATATACACATAAAAACCTATAATCTGCAAAAATAAAATCGATTCTATTTTGCTTGGTTCAATAGATATGGACACTTATCCCTTTTAGTCGGTTAACCCTACCCGCTATGACGTAGAAATTGAACCATTAAAGATAGAGCCTTGGATCAGCTTGTGGATTAATATACACATAAAATCCTATCATCTGCAAAAACAAAATCGATTCTATCTTGCTTGGTTCAATAGATATGGACACTTATCCCTTTTAGTCGGTTAACCCCAACCACTATAACGTAGAAATTGAACCGTTAACGATAGAACCTTGGATCAGCTTGTGGATTAATATACACATAAAAACCTATAATCTGCAAAAATAAAATCGATTCTATTTTGCTTGGTTCAATAGATATGGACACTTATCCCTTTTAGTCGGTTATCCCCACCCAGTATAACGTAGAAATTGAACCGTTAGCGATAGAACCTTGGATCAGCTTGTGGATTAATATACACATAAAAAACTACCATCTGCAAAAATAAATTCGATTCTATCTTGCTTGGTTCAATAGATATATATACTTATCCCTTTTAGTCGGTTAACCCCACCCACTATGACGTAGAAATTGAACCATTAAAGATATAGCCTTGGATCAGCTTGTGGATTAATATACACATAAAAACCTATAATCTGCAAAAATAAAATCGATTCTATTTTGCTTGGTTCAATAGATATGGACACTTATCCCTTTTAGTCGGTTAAACCCACCCAGTATAACGTAGAAATTGAACCGTTAGCGATAGAACCTTGGATCAGCTTGTGGATTAATGCACACATAAAAACCTACCATCTGCAGAAATAAAATCGGTTCTATCTTGCTTGGTTCAATAGATATGTATACTTATCCCTTTTAGTCGGTTAAGCCCACCCACTAAAACGTAGAAATTGAACCATTAAAGATAGAGCCTTGGATCAGCCTGTGGATTAATATACACATAAAACCCTATCATCTGCAGAAACAAAATCGATTCTATCTTGCTTGGTTCAATAGATATGGACACTTATCCCTTTTAGTCGGTTAACCTCACCCACAATAGATATGGACACTTATCCCTTTTAGTCGGTTAACCCCATCCACTTTGACGTAGAAATTGAACCGTTAACGATAGAACCTTGTGTTGGGTTGTGGAATAATATACACATAAAAACCTATCATCTGCAGAAACAAAATCGATCCTATCTTGCTTGGTTCAATATATATGGACACTTATCCCTTTTAGTCGGTTAACCTCACCCACAATAGATATGGACACTTATCCCTTTTAGTCGGTTAACCCCATCCACTTTGACGTAGAAATTGAACCGTTAACGATAGAACCTTGTATTGGCTTGTGGATTAATATACACATAAAAACCTATAATCTGCAAAAATGAAATCGATTCTATTTTGCTTGGTTCAATAGATATGGATACTTATCCCTTTTAGTCGGTTAACCCTACCCACTTTGACGTAGAAATTGAACCGTTAACGATAGAACCTTGGATTAGCTTGTGGATTAATATACACATAAAAACCTATCATCTGCAAAAACAAAATCGATTCTATCTTCCTTGGTTCAATAGATATGGACACTTATCCCTTTTAGTCGGTTAACCCCAACCACTATAACGTAGAAATTGAACCGTTAACGATAGAACCTTGGATCAGCTTGTGGATTAATATACATATAAAAACTTATAATCTGCAAAAATAAAATCGATTCTATTTTGCTTGGTTCAATAGATATGGACAAATATCCCTTTTAGTCGGATAACCCCACCCAGTATGACGTAGAAATTGAACCGTTAGCGATAGAACTTTGGATTAGCTTGTGGATTAATACACACATAAAAACCTACCATCTGCAGAAATAAAATCGGTTCTATCTTGCTTGGTTCAATAGATATGTATACTTATCCCTTTTAGTCGGTTAACCCCACCCACTAAGACGTAGAAATTGAACCATTAAAGATAGAGCCTTGGATCAGCTTGTGGATTAATATACACATAAAACCCTATCATCTGCAAAAATAAAATCGATTCTATCTTGCTAGATATGTACACTTATCCCTTTTAGTCGGTTAACCCTACCCGCTATGACGTAGAAATTGAACCATTAAAGATAGAGCCTTGGATCAGCTTGTGGATTAATATACACATAAAATCCTATCATCTGCAAAAACAAAATCGATTCTATCTTGCTTGGTTCAATAGATATGGACACTTATCCCTTTTAGTCGGTTAACCCCAACCACTATAACGTAGAAATTGAACCGTTAACGATAGAACCTTGGATCAGCTTGTGGATTAATATACACATAAAAACCTATAATCTGCAAAAATAAAATCGATTCTATTTTGCTTGGTTCAATAGATATAGACACTTATCCCTTTTAGTCGGTTAACCCCACCCAGTATAACGTAGAAATTGAACCGTTAGCGATAGAACCTTGGATCAGCTTGTGGATTAATATACACATAAAAAACTACCATCTGCAAAAATAAATTCGATTCTATCTTGCTTGGTTCAATAGATATGTATACTTATCCCTTTTAGTCGGTTAACCCCACCCACTATGACGTAGAAATTGAACCATTAAAGATAGAGCCTTGGATCAGCTTGTGGATTAATATACGCATAAAAACCTATCATCTGCAAAAACAAAGTCGTTCTATCTTGCTTGGTTCAATAGATATGGACACTTATCCCTTTTAGTCGGTTAACCTCACCCACAATAGATATGGACACTTATCCCTTTTAGTCGGTTAACCCCATCCAGTTTGACGTAGAAATTGAACCGTTAACGATAGAACCTTGTATTGGGTTGTGGAATAATATACACATAAAAACCTATCATCTGCAGAAACAAAATCGATTCTATCTTGCTTGGTTCAATAGATATGGACAATTATCCCTTTTAGTCGGTTAACCCCATCCACTTTGACGTAGAAATTGAACCGTTAACGATAGAACCTTGCATTGGGTTGTGGAATAATATACACATAAAAACCTATCATCTGCAGAAACAAAATCGATTCTATTTTGCTTGGTTCAATAGATATGGACACTTATCCCTTTTAGTCGGTTAACCTCACCCACAATAGATATGGACACTTATCCCTTTTAGTCGGTTAACCCCATCCACTTTGACGTAGAAATTGAACCGTTAACGATAGAACCTTGTATTGGCTTGTGGATTAATACACACATAAAAACCTACCATCTGCAGAAATAAAATCGGTTCTATCTTGCTTGGTTCAATAGATATGTATACTTATCCCTTTTAGTCGGTTAACCCCACCCACTAAAACGTAGAAATTGAACCATTAAAGATAGAGCCTTGGATCAGCTTGTGGATTAATATACACATAAAACCCTATCATCTGCAAAAATAAAATCGATTCTATCTTGCTAGATATGTATACTTATCCCTTTTAGTCGGTTAACCCTACCCGCTATGACGTAGAAATTGAACCATTAAAGATAGAGCCTTGGATCAGCTTGTGGATTAATATACACATAAAAACCTATCATCTGCAAAAACAAAATCGATTCTATCTTGCTTGGTTCAATAGATATGGACACTTATCCCTTTTAGTCGGTTAACCCCAACCACTATAACGTAGAAATTGAACCGTTAACGATAGAACCTTGTATTGGCTTGTGGATTAATATACACATAAAAACCTATCATCTGCAAAAACCAAATCGTTCTATCTTGATTGGTTCAATAGATATGGACACTTATCCCTTTTAGTCGGTTAACCCCAACCACTATAAAGTAGAAATTGAACCGTTAACGATAGAACCTTAGATCAGCTAGTGGATTAATATACACATAAAAACTTATAATCTGCAGAAATAAAATCGATTCTATTTTGCTTGGTTCAATAGATATGGACACTTATCCCTTTTAGTCGGTTAACCTCACCCACAATAGATATGGACACTTATCCCTTTTAGTCGGTTAAACCCATCCACTTTGACGTAGAAATTGAACCGTTAACGATAGAACCTTGTATTGGCTTGTGGATTAATATACACATAAAAACCTATCATCTGCAAAAACAAAATCGATTCTATCTTGCTTTGTTCAATAGATATGGACACTTATCCCTTTTAGTCGGTTAACCCCAACCACTATAAAGTAGAAATTGAACCGTTAACGATAGAACCTTGGATCAGCTAGTGGATTAATATACACATAAAAACTTATAATCTGTAGAAATAAAATCGATTCTATTTTGCTTGGTTCAATAGATATGGACAATTATCCCTTTTAGTCGGTTAACCCCAACCAGTATAACGAAGAAATTGAACCGTTAGCGATAGAACCTTGGATCAGCTTGTGGATTAATATACACATAAAAAACTACCATCTGCAAAAATAAATTCGATTCTATCTTGCTTGGTTCAATAGATATGTATACTTATCCCTTTTAGTCGGTTAACTCCACCCACTATGACGTAGAAATTGAACCATTAAAGATAGAGCCTTGGATCAGCTTGTGGATTAATATACACATAAAACACTATCATCTGCAAAAATATAATCGATTCTATCTTGCTTGGTTCAATAGGTATGTATACTTATCCCTTTTAGTTGGTTAACCCCACCCACTATGACGTAGAAATTGAACCATTAAAGATAGAGCCTTGGATCAGCTTGTGGATTAATATACGCATAAAAACCTATCATCTGCAAAAACAAAGTCGTTCTTTCATGCTTGGTTCAATAGATATGGACACTTATCCCTTTTAGTCGGTTAACCCCATCAACTTTGACGCAGAAATTGAACCGTTAACGATAGAACCTTGTATTGGCTTGTGGATTAATATACACATAAAAACCTATCACCTGCAAAAACAAAATCGATTCTATCTTGCTTGGTTCAATAGATATGGACACTTATCCCTTTTAGTCGGTTAACCTCACCCACAATAGATATGGACACTTATCCCTTTTAGTTGGTTAACCCCATCCACTTTGACGTAGAAATTGAACCGTTAACGATAGAACCTTGTATTGGGTTGTGGAATAATATACACATAAAAACCTATCATCTGCAGAAACAAAATCGATTCTATCTTGCTTGGTTCAATAGATATGGACACTTATCCCTTTTAGTCGGTTAACCTCACCCACAATAGATATGGACACTTATCCCTTTTAGTTGGTTAACCCCATCCACTTTGACGTAGAAATTGAACCGTTAACGATAGAACCTTGTATTGGGTTGTGGAATAATATACACATAAAAACCTATCATCTGCAGAAACAAAATCGATTCTATCTTGCTTGGTTCAATAGATATGGACACTTATCCCTTTTAGTCGGTTAACCTCACCCACAATAGATATGGACACTTATCCCTTTTAGTCGGTTAACCCCATCCACTTTGACGTAGAAATTGAATCGTTAACGATAGAACCTTGTATTGGCTTGTGGATTAATATACACATAAAAACCTATAATCTGCAAAAATAAAATCGATTCTATTTTGCTTGGTTCAATAGATATGTATACTTATCCCTTTTAGTCGGTTAACTCCACCCACTATGACGTAGAAATTGAACCATTAAAGATAGAGCCTTGGATCAGCTTGTGGATTAATATACACATAAAACACTATCATCTGCAAAAATATAATCGATTCTATCTTGCTTGGTTCAATAGGTATGTATACTTATCCCTTTTAGTTGGTTAACCCCACCCACTATGACGTAGAAATTGAACCATTAAAGATAGAGCCTTGGATCAGCTTGTGGATTAATATACACATAAAAACCTATCATCTGCAAAAACAAAATCGATTCTATCTTGCTTGGTTCAATAGATATGGACACTTATCCCTTTTAGTCGGTTAACCCCAACCACTATAACGTATAAATTGAACCGTTAACGATAGAACCTTGGATCAGCTTGTGGATTAATATACACATAAAAACCTATAATCTGCAGAAATAAAATCGATTCTATTTTGCTTGGTTCAATAGATATGGACACTTATCCCTTTTAGTCGGTTAACCCAACACAGTATGACGTAGAAATTGAACCGTTAGCGATAGAGCCTTGGATCAGCTTGTGGATTAATTCACACATAAAAACCTACCATCTGCAAAAATAAAGTTGATTCTATCTTGCTTGGTTCAATAGATATGGACACTTATCCCTTTTAGTTGGTTAACCCTACACAGTATGACGTAGAAATTGAACCGTTAGCGACAGAACCTTGGATCAGCTTGTGGATTAATATACACATAAAAACCTATCATCTGCAAAAACAAAATCGATTCTATCTTGCTTGGTTCAATAGATATGGACACTTATCCCTTTTAGTCGGTTAACCCCACACAGTATGACGTAGAAATTGAACCGTTAGAGATAGAGCCTTGGGTCAGCTTGTGGATTAATTTACGCATAAAGACCTACCATCTGCAAAAATAAAGTCGATTCTATCTTGCTTGGTTCAATAGATATGGACAAATATCCCTTTTAGTTGGTTAACCCACACAGTATGACGTAGAAATTGAACCGTTAGCGATAGAACCTTGGATCAGCTTGTGGATTAATATACACATAAAAACCTATCATCTGCAAAAACAAAATCGATTCTATCTTGCTCGGTTCAATAGATATGGACATTTATCCCTTTTAGTCGGTTAACCCCACACAGTATGACGTAGAAATTGAACCGTTAGAGATAGAGCCTTGGATCAGCTTGTGGATTAATTTACACATAAAAACCTACCATCTGCAAAAATAAAGTCGATTCTATCTTGCTTGGTTCAATAGATATGGACACTTATCCCTTTTAGTCGGTTAACCCCACCCAGTATAATGTAGAAATTGAACCGTTAGCGATAGAACCTTGGATCAGCTTGTCGATGAATATACACATAAAACCCTATCATCTGCAAAAACAAAATCGATTCTATCTTGCCCTCAATAGATATGGACACTTATCCCTTTTAGTCGGTTAACCCCATCCACTTTGACGTAGAAATTGAACCGTTAACGACAGAACCTTGTATTGGATTGTGGAATAATATACACATAAAAACCTATCATCTGCAGAAACAAAATCGATTCTATCTTGCTTGGTTCAATAGATATGGACACTTATCCCTTTTAGTCGGTTAACCTCACCCACAATAGATATGGACACTTATCCCTTTTAGTCGGTTAACCCCATCCACTTTGACGTAGAAATTGAATCGTTAACGATAGAACCTTGTATTGGCTTGTGGATTAATATACACATAAAAACCTATAATCTGCAAAAATAAAATCGATTCTATTTTGCTTGGTTCAATGGATATGGACACTTATCCCTTTTAGTCGGTTAACCGTACCCACTTTGACGTAGAAATTGAACCGATAACGATAGAACCTTGGATCAGCTTGTGGATTAATGTACACATAAAAACCTATCATCTGCAAAAACAAAATCGATTCTATCTTGCTTGGTTCAATAGATATGGACACTTATCCCTTTTAGTCGGTTAACCCCAAGCACTATAACGTAGAAATTGAACCGTTAACGATAGAACCTTGGATCAGCTTGTGGATTAATATACACATAAAAACCTATAATCTGCAAAAATAAAATGGATTCTATTTTGCTTGGTTCAATAGATATGGACACTTATCCCTTTTAGTCGGATAACCCCACCCAGTATGACGTAGAAATTGAACCGTTAGCGATAGAACCTTGGATTAGCTTGTGGATTAATGCACACATAAAAACCTACCATCTGCAGAAATAAAATCGGTTCTATCTTGCTTGGTTCAATAGATATGTATACTTATCCCTTTTAGTCGGTTAACCCCACCCACTAAGACGTAGAAATTGAACCATTAAAGATAGAGCCTTGGATCAGCTTGCGGATTAATATACACATAAAACCCTATCATCTGCAGAAACAAAATCGATTCTATCTTGCTTGGTTCAATAGATATGGACACTTATCCCTTTTAGTCGGTTAACCTCACCCACAATAGATATGGACACTTATCCCTTTTAGTCGGTTAACCCCATCCACTTTGACGTAGAAATTGAACCGTTAACGATAGAACCTTGTATTGGCTTGTGGAATAATATACACATAAAAACCTATCATCTGCAGAAACAAAATCGATTCTATCTTGCTTGGTTCAATATATATGGACACTTATCCCTTTTAGTCGGTTAACCTCACCCACAATAGATATGGACACTTATCCCTTTTAGTCGGTTAACCCCATCCACTTTGACGTAGAAATTGAACCGTTAACGATAGAACCTTGTATTGGCTTGTGGAATAATATACACATAAAAACCTATCATCTGCAAAAACAAAATCGATTCTATCTTCCTTGGTTCAATAGATATGGACACTTATCCGTTTTAGTCGGTTAACCCCAACCACTATAACGTAGAAATTGAACCGTTAACGATAGAACCTTGGATCAGCTTGTGGATTAATATACACATAAAAACCTATAATCTGCAAAAATAAAATCGATTCTATCTTCCTTGATTCAATAGATATGGACACTTATCCCTTTTAGTCGATTAACCCCAACCACTATAACGTAGAAATTGAACCGTTAACGATAGAACCTTGGATCAGCTTGTGGATTAATATACACATAAAAATCTATAATCTGCAAAAATAAAATCGATTCTATTTTGCTTGGTTCAATAGGTATGGACAAATATCCCTTTTAGTCGGATAACCCCACCCAGTATGACGTAGAAATTGAACCGTTAGCGATAGAACCTTGGATTAGCTTGTGGATTGATATACACATAAAGACCTATAATCTGCAAAAATAAAATCGATTCTATCTTCCTTGGTTCAATAGATATGGACACTTATCCCTTTTAGTCGGTTAACCCCAACCACTATAATGTAGAAATTGAACCGTTAACGATAGAACCTTGGATCAGCTTGTGGATTAATATACACATAAAAACCTATAATCTGCAAAAAAAAAATCGATTCTATTTTGCTTGGTTCAATAGATATGGATACTTATCCCTTTTAGTCGGTTAACCCCACCCACTAAGACGTAGAAATTGAACCATTAAAGATAGAGCCTTGGATCAGCTTGTGGATTAATATACACATAAAACCCTATCATCTGCAAAAATAAAATCGATTCTATCTTGCTAGATATGTACACTTATCCCTTTTAGTCGGTTAACCCTACCCGCTATGACGTAGAAATTGAACCATTAAAGATAGAGCCTTGGATCAGCTTGCGGATTAATAAGCCTATCATCTGCAAAAACAAAATCGATTCTATCTTGCTTGGTTCAATAGATATGGACACTTATCCCTTTTAGTCGGTTAACCCCAACCACTATAACGTAGAAATTGAACCGTTAACGATAGAACCTTGGATCAGCTTGTGGATTAATATACACATAAAAACCTATAATCTGCAAAAATAAAATCGATTCTATTTTGCTTGGTTCAATAGATATGGACACTTATCCCTTTTAGTCGGTTAACCCCACCCAGTATAACGTAGAAATTGAACCGTTAGCGATAGAACCTTGGATCAGCTTGTGGATTAGTATACACATAAAAAACTGCCATCTGCAAAAATAAATTCGATTCTATCTTGCTTGGTTCAATATATATGTATACTTATCCCTTTTATTCGGTTAACCCCACCCACTATGACGTAGAAATTGAACCATTAAAGATAGAGCCTTGGATCAGCTTGTGGATTAATATACGCATAAAAACCTATCATCTGCAAAAACAAAGTCGTTCTATCTTGCTTGGTTCAATAGATATGGACACTTATCCCTTTTAGTCGGTTAACCCCATCCACTTTGACGTAGAAATTGAACCGTTAACGATAGAACCTTGTATTGGCTTGTGGATTAATATACACATAAAAACCTATCATCTGCAAAAACCAAATCGTTCTATCTTGATTGGTTCAATAGATATGGACACTTATCCCTTTTAGTCGGTTAACCCCAACCACTATAAAGTAGAAATTGAACCGTTAACGATAGAACCTTGGATCAGCTAGTGGATTAATATACACATAAAAACTTATAATCTGCAGAAATAAAATCGATTCTATTTTGCTTGGTTCAATAGATATGGACACTTATCCCTTTTAGTCGGTTAACCTCACCCACAATAGATATGGACACTTATCCCTTTTAGTCGGTTAACCCCATCAACTTTGACGTAGAAATTGAACCGTTAACGATAGAACCTTGTATTGGCTTGTGGATTAATATACACATAAAAACCTATCATCTGCAAAAACAAAATCGATTCTATCTTGCTTTGTTCAATAGATATGGACACTTATCCCTTTTAGTCGGTTAACCCCAACCACTATAAAGTAGAAATTGAACCGTTAACGATAGAACCTTGGATCAGCTAGTGGATTAATATACACATAAAAACTTATAATCTGCAGAAATAAAATCGATTCTATTTTGCTTGGTTCAATAGATATGGACACTTATCCCTTTTAGTCGGTTAACCCCAACCAGTATAACGAAGAAATTGAACCGTTAGCGATAGAACCTTGGATCAGCTTGTGGATTAATATACACATAAAAAACTACCATCTGCAAAAATAAATTCGATTCTATCTTGCTTGGTTCAATAGATATGTATACTTATCCCTTTTAGTCGGTTAACTCCACCCACTATGACGTAGAAATTGAACCATTAAAGATAGAGCCTTGGATCAGCTTGTGGATTAATATATACATAAAACACTATCATCTGCAAAAATAAAATCGATTCTATCTTGCTTGGTTCAATAGGTATGTATACTTATCCCTTTTAGTTGGTTAACCCCACCCACTATGACGTAGAAATTGAACCATTAAAGATAGAGCCTTGGATCAGCTTGTGGATTAATATACGCATAAAAACCTATCATCTGCAAAAACAAAGTCGTTCTATCATGCTTGGTTCAATAGATATGGACACTTATCCCTTTTAGTCGGTTAACCCCATCCACTTTGACGTAGAAATTGAACCGTTAACGATAGAACCTTGTATTAGCTTGTGGATTAATATACACATAAAACCCTATCATCTGCAAAAACCAAATCGTTCTATCTTGATTGGTTCAAGAGATATGGACACTTATCCCTTTTAGTCGGTTAACCTCACCCACAATAGATATGGACACTTATCCCTTTTAGTCGGTTAACCCCATCCACTTTGACGTAGAAATTGAACCTTTAACTATAGAACCTTGTATTGGGTTGTGGAATAATATACACATAAAAACCTATCATCTGCAGAAACAAAATCGATTCTATCTTGCTTGGTTCAATAGATATGGACACTTATCCCTTTTAGTCGGTTAACCTCACCCACAATAGATATGGACACTTATCCATTTTAGTCGGTTAACCCCATCCACTTTGACGTAGAAATTGAACCGTTAACGATAGAACCTTGTATTGGGTTGTGGAATAATATACACATAAAAACCTATCATCTGCAGAAACAAAACCGATTCTATCTTGCTTGGTTCAATAGATATGGACACTTATCCTTTTTAGTCGGTTAACCTCACCCACAATAGATATGGACACTTATCCCTTTTAGTCGGTTAACCCCATCCACTTTGACGTAGAAACTGAACCGTTAACGATAGAACCTTGTATTGGCTTGTGGATTAATTTACACATAAAAACCTATAATCTGCAAAAATAAAATCGATTCTATTTGGCTTGGTTCAATAGATATGGACACTTATCCCTTTTAGTCGATTAACCCTACCCACTTTGACGTAGAAATTGAACCGTTAACGATAGAACCTTGGATCAGATTGTGGATTAATACACACATAAAGACCTATAATCTGCAAAAATAAAATCGATTCTATTTTGCTTGGTTCAATAGATATGGACACTTATCCCTTTTAGTCGGATAACCCCACCCAGTATGACGTAGAAATTGAACCGTTAGCGATAGAATCTTGGATTAGCTTGTGGATTAATACACACATAAAAACCTACCATCTGCGGAAATAAAATCGGTTCTATCATGCTTGGTTCAATAGATATGTATACTTATCCCTTTTAGTCGGTTAACCCCACCCACTAAGACGTAGAAATTGAACCATTAAAGATAGAGCCTTGGATCAGCTTGTGGATTAATATACACATGAAACCCTATCATCTGCAAAAATAAAATCGATTCTATCTTGCTAGATATGTATACTTATCCCTTTTAGTCGGTTAACCCTACCCGCTATGACGTAGAAATTGAACCATTAAAGATAGAGCCTTGGATCAGCTTGTGGATTAATATACACATAAAAACCTATCATCTGCAAAAACAAAATCGATTCTATCTTGCTTGGTTCAATAGATATGGACACTTATCCCTTTTAGTCGGTTAACCCCAACCACTATAACGTAGAAATTGAACCGTTAACGATAGAACCTTGGATCAGCTTGTGGATTAATATACACATAAAAACCTATAATCTGCAGAAATAAAATCGATTCTATTTTGCTTGGTTCAATAGATATGGACACTTATCCCTTTTAGTCGGTTAACCCCACACAGTATGACGTAGAAATTGAACCGTTAACGATAGAACCTTGGATCAGCTTGTGGATTAATATACACATAAAAACCTACCATCTGCAAAAATAGAATCCATTCTGTCTTGCTTGGTTCAATAGATATGGACACTTATCCCTTTTAGTCGGTTAACCCAACACAGTATGACGTAGAAATTGAACCGTTAGCGATAGAGCCTTGGATCAGCTTGTGGATTAATTCACACATAAAAACCTACCATCTGCAAAAATAAAGTCGATTCTATCTTGCTTGGTTCAATAGATATGGACACTTATCCCTTTTAGTTGGTTAACCCCACACAGTATGACGTAGAAATTGAACCGTAAGCGACAGAACCTTGGATCAGCTTGTGGATTAATATACACATAAAATCCTATCATCTGCAAAAACAAAATCGATTCTATCTTGCTTGGTTCAATAGATATGGACACTTATCCCTTTTAGTCGGTTAACCCCAACCACTATAAAGTAGAAATTGAACCGTTAACGATAGAACCTTGGATCAGCTAGTGGATTAATATACACATAAAAACTTATAATCTGCAGAAATAAAATCGATTCTATTTTGCTTGGTTCAATAGATATGGACACTTATCCCTTTTAGTCGGTTAACCCCAACCAGTATAACGAAGAAATTGAACCGTTAGCGATAGAACCTTGGATCAGCTTGTGGATTAATATACACATAAAAAACTACCATCTGCAAAAATAAATTCGATTCTATCTTGCTTGGTTCAATAGATATGTATACTTATCCCTTTTAGTCGGTTAACTCCACCCACTATGACGTAGAAATTGAACCATTAAAGATAGAGCCTTGGATCAGCTTGTGGATTAATATATACATAAAACACTATCATCTGCAAAAATAAAATCGATTCTATCTTGCTTGGTTCAATAGGTATGTATAATTATCCCTTTTAGTTGGTTAACCCCACCCACTATGACGTAGAAACTGAACCATTAAAGATAGAGCCTTGGATCAGCTTGTGGATTAATATACGCATAAAAACCTATCATCTGCAAAAACAAAGTCGTTCTATCATGCTTGGTTCAATAGATATGGACACTTATCCCTTTTAGTCGGTTAACCCCATCCACTTTGACGTAGAAATTGAACCGTTAACGATAGAACCTTGTATTAGCTTGTGGATTAATATACACATAAAACCCTATCATCTGCAAAAACCAAATCGTTCTATCTTGATTGGTTCAAGAGATATGGACACTTATCCCTTTTAGTCGGTTAACCTCACCCACAATAGATATGGACACTTATCCCTTTTAGTCGGTTAACCCCATCCACTTTGACGTAGAAATTGAACCTTTAACTATAGAACCTTGTATTGGGTTGTGGAATAATATACACATAAAAACCTATCATCTGCAGGAGCAAAATCGATTCTATCTTGCTTGGTTCAATAGATATGGACACTTATCCCTTTTAGTCGGTTAACCTCACCCACAATAGATATGGACACTTATCCCTTTTAGTCGGTTAACCCCATCCACTTTGACGTAGAAATTGAACCGTTAACGATAGAACCTTGTATTGGGTTGTGGAATAATATACACATAAAAACCTATCATCTGCAGAAACAAAATCGATTCTATCTTGCTTGGTTCAATAGATATGGACACTTATCCCTTTTAGTCGGTTAACCTCACCCACAATAGATATGGACACTTATCCCTTTTAGTCGGTTAACCCCATCCACTTTGACGTAGAAACTGAACCGTTAACGATAGAACCTTGTATTGGCTTGTGGATTAATTTACACATAAAAACCTATAATCTGCAAAAATAAAATCGATTCTATTTAGCTTGGTTCAATAGATATGGACACTTATCCCTTTTAGTCGATTAACCCTACCCACTTTGACGTAGAAATTGAACCGTTAACGATAGAACCTCGGATCAGCTTGTGGATTAATATACACATAAAAACCTATCATCTGCAAAAACAAACTCGATTCTATCTTGCTTGGTTAAATAGATATGGACACTTATCCCTTTTAGTCGGTTAACCCCAACCACTATAACGTAGAAATTGAACCGTTAACGATAGAACCTTGGATCAGATTGTGGATTAATACACACATAAAGACCTATAATCTGCAAAAATAAAATCGATTATATTTTGCTTGGTTCAATAGATATGGACACTTATCCCTTTTAGTCGGATAACCCCACCCAGTACGACGTAGAAATTGAACCGTTAGCGATAGAATCTTGGATTAGCTTGTGGATTAATACACACATAAAAACCTACCATCTGCGGAAATAAAATCGGTTCTATCTTGCTTGGTTCAATAGATATGTATACTTATCCCTTTTAGTCGGTTAACCCCACCCACTAAGACGTAGAAATTGAACCATTAAAGATAGAGCCTTGGATCAGCTTGTGGATTAATATACACATGAAACCCTATCATCTGCAAAAATAAAATCGATTCTATCTTGCTAGATATGTATACTTATCCCTTTTAGTCGGTTAACCCTACCCGCTATGACGTAGAAATTGAACCATTAAAGATAGAGCCTTGGATCAGCTTGTGGATTAATATACACATAAAAACCTATCATCTGCAAAAACAAAATCGATTCTATCTTGCTTGGTTCAATAGATGTGGACACTTATCCCTTTTAGTCGGTTAACCCAAACCACTATAACGTAGAAATTGAACCGTTAACGATAGAACCTTGGATCAGCTTGTGGATTAATATACACATAAAAACCTATAATCTGCAGAAATAAAATCGATTCTATTTTGCTTGGTTCAATAGATATGGACACTTATCCCTTTTAGTCGGTTAACCCCACACAGTATGACGTAGAAATTGAACCGTTAACGATAGAACCTTGGATCAGCTTGAGGATTAATATACACATAAAAACCTATCATCTGCAAAAATAGAATCGATTCTGTCTTGCTTGGTTCAATAGATATGGACACTTATCCCTTTTAGTCGGTTAACCCCACACAGTATGACGTAGAAATTGAACCGTTAGCGATAGAGCCTTGGATCAGCTTGTGGATTAATTCACACATAAAAACCTACCATCTGCAAAAATAAAATCGATTCTATCTTGCTAGATATGTATACTTATCCCTTTTAGTCGGTTAACCCTACCCGCTATGACGTAGAAATTGAACCATTAAAGATAGAGCCTTGGATCAGCTTGTGGATTAATATACACATAAAAACCTATCATCTGCAAAAACAAAATGGATTCTATCTTGCTTGGTTCAATAGATATGGACACTTATCCCTTTTAGTCGGTTAACCCCAACCACTATAAAGTAGAAATTGAACCGTTAACGATAGAACCTTGGATCAGCTAGTGGATTAATATACACATAAAAACTTATAATCTGCAGAAATAAAATCGATTCTATTTTGGTTGGTTCAATAGATATGGACACTTATCCCTTTTAGTCGGTTAACCCCAACCAGTATAACGAAGAAATTGAACCGTTAGCGATAGAACCTTGGATCAGCTTGTGGATTAATATACACATAAAAAACTACCATCTGCAAAAATAAATTTGATTCTATCTTGCTTGGTTCAATAGATATGTATACTTATCCCTTTTAGTCGGTTAACTCCACCCACTATGACGTAGAAATTGAACCATTAAAGATAGAGCCTTGGATCAGCTTGTGGATTAATATATACATAAAACACTATCATCTGCAAAAATAAAATCGATTCTATCTTGCTTGGTTCAATAGGTATGTATACTTATCCCTTTTAGTTGGTTAACCCCACCCACTATGACGTAGAATCTGAACCATTAAAGATAGAGCCTTGGATCAGCATGTGGATTAATATACGCATAAAAACCTATCATCTGCAAAAACAAAGTCGTTCTATCATGCTTGGTTCAATAGATATGGACACTTATCCCTTTTAGTCGGTTAACCCCATCCACTTTGACGTAGAAATTGAACCGTTAACGATAGAACCTTGTATTAGCTTGTGGATTAATATACACATAAAACCCTATCATCTGCAAAAACCAAATCGTTCTATCTTGATTGGTTCAAGAGATATGGACACTTATCCCTTTTAGTCGGTTAACCTCACCCACAATAGATATGGACACTTATCCCTTTTAGTCGGTTAACCCCATCCACTTTGACGTAGAAATTGAACCTTTAACTATAGAACCTTGTATTGGGTTGTGGAATAATATACACATAAAAACCTATCATCTGCAGAAACAAAATCGATTCTATCTGGCTTGGTTCAATAGATATGGACACTTATCCCTTTTAGTCGGTTAACCTCACCCACAATAGATATGGACACTTATCCCTTTTAGTCGGTTAACCCCATCCACTTTGACGTAGAAATTGAACCGTTAACGATAGAACCTTGTATTGGGTTGTGGAATAATATACACATAAAAACCTATCATCTGGAGAAACAAAATCAATTCTATCTTGCTTGGTTCAATAGATATGGACACTTATCCCTTTTAGTCGGTTAACCTCACCCACAATAGATATGGACACTTATCCCTTTTAGTCGGTTAACCCCATCCACTTTGACGTAGAAACTGAACCGTTAACGATAGAACCTTGTATTGGCTTGTGGATTAATTTACACATAAAAACCTATAATCTGCAAAAATAAAATCGATTCTATTTGGCTTGGTTCAATAGATATGGACACTTATCCCTTTTAGTCGATTAACCCTACCCACTTTGACGTAGAAATTGAACCGTTAACGATAGAACCTTGGATCAGCTTGTGGATTAATATACACATAAAAACCTATCATCTGCAAAAACAAACTCGATTCTATCTTGCTTGGTTAAATAGATATGGACACTTATCCCTTTTAGTCGGTTAACCCCAACCACTATAACGTAGAAATTGAACCGTTAACGATAGAACCTTGGATCAGATTGTGGATTAATACACACATAAAGACCTATAATCTGCAAAAATAAAATCGATTATATTTTGCTTGGTTCAATAGATATGGACACTTATCCCTTTTAGTCGGATAACCCCACCCAGTATGACGTAGAAATTGAACCGTTAGCGATAGAATCTTGGATTAGCTTGTGGATTAATACACACATAAAAACCTACCATCTGCGGAAATAAAATCGGTTCTATCTTGCTTGGTTCAATAGATATGTATACTTATCCCTTTTAGTCGGTTAACCCCACCCACTAAGACGTAGAAATTGAACCATTAAAGATAGAGCCTTGGATCAGCTTGTGGATTAATATACACATGAAACCCTATCATCTGCAAAAATAAAATCGATTCTATCTTGCTAGATATGTATACTTATCCCTTTTAGTCGGTTAACCCTACCCGCTATGACGTAGAAATTGAACCATTAAAGATAGAGCCTTGGATCAGCTTGTGGATTAATATACACATAAAAACCTATCATCTGCAAAAACAAAATCGATTCTATCTTGCTTGGTTCAATAGATGTGGACACTTATCCCTTTTAGTCGGTTAACCCCAACCACTATAACGTAGAAATTGAACCGTTAACGATAGAACCTTGGATCAGCTTGTGGATTAATATACACATAAAAACCTATAATCTGCAGAAATAAAATCGATTCTATTTTGCTTGGTTCAATAGATATGGACACTTATCCCTTTTAGTCGGTTAACCCCACACAGTATGACGTAGAAATTGAACCGTTAACGATAGAACCTTGGATCAGCTTGTGGATTAATATACACATAAAAACCTACCATCTGCAAAAATAGAATCGATTCTGTCTTGCTTGGTTCAATAGATATAGACACTTATCCCTTTTAGTCGGTTAACCCAACACAGTATGACGTAGAAATTGAACCGTTAGCGATAGAGCCTTGGATCAGCTTGTGGATTAATTCACACATAAAAACCTACCATCTGCAAAAATAAAGTCGATTCTATCTTGCTTGGTTCAATAGATATGGACACTTATCCCTTTTAGTTGGTTAACCCCACACAGTATGACGTAGAAATTGAACCGTAAGCGACAGAACCTTGGATCAGCTTGTGGATTAATATACACATAAAATCCTATCATCTGCAAAAACAAAATCGATTCTATCTTGCTTGGTTCAATAGATATGGACACTTATCCCTTTTAGTCGGTTAACCCCACACAGTATGACGTAGAAATTGAACCGTTAGCGATAGAGCCTTGGATCAGCTTGTGGATTAATTTACACATAAAAACCTACCATCTGCAAAAATAAAGTCGATTCTATCTTGCTTGGTTCAATAGATATGGACAAATATCCCTTTTATTTGGTTAACCCACACAGTATGACGTAGAAATTGAACCGTTAGCGATAGAACCTTGGATCAGCTTGTGGATTAATATACACATAAAAACCTATCATCTGCAAAAACAAAATCGATTCTATCTTGCTTGGTTCAATAGATATGGACACTTATCCCTTTTAGTCGGTTAACCCCACACAGTATGACGTAGAAATTGAACCGTTAGCGATAGAGCCTTGGATCAGCTTGTGGATTAATTTGCACATAAAAACCTACATCTGCAAAAATAAAGTCGATTCTATCTTGCTTGGTTCAATAGATATGAACACTTATCCCTTTTAGTCGGTTAACCCCACCCAGTATAATGTAGAAATTGAACCGTTAGCGATAGAACCTTGGATCAGCTTGTCGATGAATATACACATAAAACCCTATCATCTGCAAAAACAAAATCGATTCTATCTTGCCCTCAATAGATATGGACACTTATCCCTTTTAGTCGGTTAACCCCATCCACTTTGACGTAGAAATTGAACCGTTAACGACAGAACCTTGTATTGGATTGTGGAATAATATACACATAAAAACCTATCATCTGCAGAAACAAAATCGATTCTATCTTGCTTGGTTCAATAGATATGGACACTTATCCCTTTTAGTCGGTTAACCTCACCCACAATAGATATGGACACTTATCCCTTTTAGTCGGTTAACCCCATCCACTTTGACGTAGAAATTGAATCGTTAACGATAGAACCTTGTATTGGCTTGTGGATTAATATACACATAAAAACCTATAATCTGCAAAAATAAAATCGATTCTATTTTGCTTGGTTCAATGGATATGGACACTTATCCCTTTTAGTCGGTTAACCGTACCCACTTTGACGTAGAAATTGAACCGATAACGATAGAACCTTGGATCAGCTTGTGGATTAATATACATATAAAAACCTATCATCTGCAAAAACAAAATCGATTCTACCTTGCTTGGTTCAATAGATATGGACACTTATCCCTTTTAGTCGGTTAACCCAAAGCACTATAACGTAGAAATTGAACCGTTAACGATAGAACCTTGGATCAGCTTGTGGATTAATATACACATAAAAACCTATAATCTGCAAAAATAAAATGGATTCTATTTTGCTTGGTTCAATAGATATGGACACTTATCCCTTTTAGTCGGATAACCCCACCCAGTATGACGTAGAAATTGAACCGTTAGCGATAGAACCTTGGATTAGCTTGTGGATTAATACACACATAAAAACCTACCATCTGCAGAAATAAAATCGGTTCTATCTAGCTTGGTTCAATATATATGTATACTTATCCCTTTTAGTCGGTTAACCCCACCCACTAAGACGTAGAAATTGAACCATTAAAGATAGAGCCTTGGATCAGCTTGTGGATTAATATACACATAAAACCCTATCATCTGCAAAAATAAAATCGATTCTATCTTGCTAGATATGTACACTTATCCCTTTTAGTCGGTTAACCCTACCCGCTATGACGTAGAAATTGAACCATTAAAGATAGAGCCTTGGATCAGCTTGTGGATTAATATACACATAAAAACCTATCATCTGCAAAAACAAAATCGATTCTATCTTGCTTGGTTCAATAGATATGGACACTTATCCCTTTTAGTCGGTTAACCCCAACCACTATAACGTAGAAATTGAACCGTTAACGATAGAACCTTGGATCAGCTTGTGGATTAATATACACATAAAAACCTATAATCTGCAAAAATAAAATGGATTCTATTTTGCTTGGTTCAATAGATATGGACACTTATCCCTTTTAGTCGGATAACCCCACCCAGTATGACGTAGAAATTGAACCGTTAGCGATAGAACCTTGGATTAGCTTGTGGATTAATACACACATAAAAACCTACCATCTGCAGAAATAAAATCGGTTCTATCTTGCTTGGTTCAATAGATATGTATACTTATCCCTTTTAGTCGGTTAACCCCACCCACTAAGACGTAGAAATTGAACCATTAAATATAGAGCCTTGGATCAGCTTGTGGATTAATATACACATAAAACCCTATCATCTGCAGAAACAAAATCGATTCTATCTTGCTTGGTTCAATAGATATGGACACTTATCCCTTTTAGTCGGTTAACCTCACCCACAATAGATATGGACACTTATCCCTTTTAGTCGGTTAACCCCATCCACTTTGACGTAGAAATTGAACCGTTAACGATAGAACCTCGTATTGGGTTGTGGAATAATATACACATAAAAACCTATCATCTGCAGAAACAAAATCGATTCTATCTTGCTTGGTTCAATATATATGGACACTTATCCCTTTTAGTCGGTTAACCTCACCCACAATAGATATGGACACTTATCCCTTTTAGTCGGTTAACACATAAAAACCTATAATCTGCAAAAATAAAATCGATTCTATTTTGCTTGGTTCAATAGATATGGATACTTATCCCTTTTAGTCGGTTAACCCTACCCACTTTGACGTAGAAATTGAACCGTTAACGATAGAACCTTGGATTAGCTTGTGGATTAATATACACATAAAAACCTATCATCTGCAAAAACAAAATCGATTCTATCTTCCTTGGTTCAATAGATATGGACACTTATCCCTTTTAGTCGGTTAACCCCAACCACTATAACGTAGAAATTGAACCGTTAACGATAGAACCTTGGATCAGCTTGTGGATTAATATACACATAAAAACCTATAATCTGCAAAAATAAAATCGATTCTATTTTGCTTGGTTCAATAGATATGGACAAATATCCCTTTTAGTCGGATAACCCCACCCAGTATGACGTAGAAATTGAACCGTTAGCGATAGAACCTTGGATTAGCTTGTGGATTAATACACACATAAAAACCTACCATCTGCAGAAATAAAATCGGTTCTATCTAGCTTGGTTCAATATATATGTATACTTATCCCTTTTAGTCGGTTAACCCCACCCACTAAGACGTAGAAATTGAACCATTAAAGATAGAGCCTTGGATCAGCTTGTGGATTAATATACACATAAAACCCTATCATCTGCAAAAATAAAATCGATTCTATCTTGCTAGATATGTACACTTATCCCTTTTAGTCGGTTAACCCTACCCGCTATGACGTAGAAATTGAACCATTAAAGATAGAGCCTTGGATCAGCTTGTGGATTAATATACACATAAAAACCTATCATCTGCAAAAACAAAATCGATTCTATCTTGCTTGGTTCAATAGATATGGACACTTATCCCTTTTAGTCGGTTAACCCCAACCACTATAACATAGAAATTGAACCGTTAACGATAGAACCTTGGATCAGCTTGTGGATTAATATACACATAAAAACCTATAATCTGCAAAAATAAAATCGATTCTATTTTGCTTGGTTCAATAGATATGGACACTTATCCCTTTTAGTCGGTTAACCCCACCCAGTATAACGTAGAAATTGAACCGTTAGCGATAGAACCTTGGATCAGCTTGTGGATTAATATACACATAAAAAACTACCATCTGCAAAAATAAATTCGATTCTATCTTGCTTGGTTCAATATATATGTATACTTATCCCTTTTAGTCGGTTAGCCCCACCCACTATGACGTAGAAATTGAACCATTAAAGATAGAGCCTTGGATCAGCTTGTGGATTAATATACGCATAAAAACCTATCATCTGCAAAAACAAAGTCGTTCTATCTTGCTTGGTTCAATAGATATGGACACTTATCCCTTTTAGTCGGTTAACCTCACCCACAATAGATATGGACACTTATCCCTTTTAGTCGGTTAACCCCATCCACTTTGACGTAGAAATTGAACCGTTAACGATAGAACCTTGTATTGGGTTGTGGAATAATATACACATAAAAACCTATCATCTGCAGAAACAAAATCGATTCTATCTTGCTTGGTTCAATAGATATGGACAATTATCCCTTTTAGTCGGTTAACCCCATCCACTTTGACGTAGAAATTGAACCGTTAACGATAGAACCTTGTATTGGGTTGTGGAATAATATACACATAAAAACCTATCATCTGCAGAAACAAAATCGATTCTATTTTGCTTGGTTCAATAGATATGGACACTTATCCCTTTTAGTCGGTTAACCTCACCCACAATAGATATGGACACTTATCCCTTTTAGTCGGTTAACCCCATCCACTTCGACGTAGAAATTGAACCGTTAACGATAGAACCTTGCATTGGCTTGTGGATTAATACACACATAAAAACCTACCATCTGCAAAAATAAAATCGGTTCTATCTTGCTTGGTTCAATAGATATGTATACTTATCCCTTTTAGTCGGTTAACCCCACCCACTAAGACGTAGAAATTGAACCATTAAAGATAGAGCCTTGGATCAGCTTGTGGATTAATATACACATAAAACCCTATCATCTGCAAAAATAAAATCGATTCTATCTTGCTAGATATGTATACTTATCCCTTTTAGTCGGTTAACCCTACCCGCTATGACGTAGAAATTGAACCATTAAAGATAGAGCCTTGGATCAGCTTGTGGATTAATATACACAAAAAAACCTATCTTCTGCAAAAACAAAATCGATTCTATCTTGCTTGGTTCAATAGATATGGACACTTATCCCTTTTAGTCGGTTAACCCCTACCACTATAACGTAGAAATTGAACCGTTAACGATAGAACCTTGGATCAGCTTGTGGATTAATATACACATAAAAACCTATCATCTGCAAAAACAAAATCGATTCTATCTTGCTTGGTTCAATAGATATGGACACTTATCCCTTTTAGTCGGTTAACCCCACACAGTATGACGTAGAAATTGAACCGTTAGCGATAGAGCCTTGGATCAGCTTGTGGATTAATTTACACATAAAAAACCTACCATCTGCAAAAATAAAGTCGATTCTATCTTGCTTGGTTCAATAGATATGGACACTTATCCCTTTTAGTTGGTTAACCCCACACAGTATGACGTAGAAATTGAACCGTTAGCGATAGAACCTTGGATCAGCTTGTGGATTAATATACACATAAAAACCTATCATCTGCAAAAACAGAATCGATTCTATCTTGCTTGGTGCAATAGATATGTATACTTATCCCTTTTAGTCGGTTAACCCCACCCACTATGACGTAGAAATTGAACCATTAAAGATAGAGCCTTGGATCAGCTTGTGGATTAATATACGCATAAAAACCTATCATCTGCAAAAACAAAGTCGTTCTATCTTGCTTGGTTCAATAGATATGGACACTTATCCCTTTTAGTCGGTTAACCCCATCCACTTTGACGTAGAAATTGAACCGTTAACGATAGAACCTTGTATTGGCTTGTGGATTAATATACAAATAAAAACCTATCATCTGCAAAAACAAAATCGTTCTATCTTGCTTGGTTCAATAGATATGGACACTTATCCCTTTTAGGTGGTTAAACCCACACAGTATGACGTAGAAATTGAACCGTTAGCGATAGAACCTTGGATCAGCTTGTGGATTAATACACACATAAAAACCTATCATCTGCAAAAATAAAGTCGATTCTATCTTGCTTGGTTCAATAGATATGGACACTTATACCTTTTAGTTGGTTAACCCCACACAGTATGACGTAGAAATTGAACCGTTAGCGATAGAGCCTTGGATCAGTTTGTGGATTAATTTACACATAAAAACCTACCATCTGCAAAAATTAAGTCGATTCTATCTTGCTTGGTTCAATAGATATGGACACTTATCCCTTTTAGTTGGTTAACCCCACACAGTATGACGTAGAAATTGAACCGTTAGCGATAGAACCTTTGATCAGCTTGTGGATAAATATACACACAAAAACCTATCATCTGCAGAAACAAAATCGATTCTATCTTGCTTGGTTCAATAGATATGGACACTTATCCCTTTTAGTCGGTTAACCTCACCCACAATAGATATGGACACTTATCCCTTTTAGTCGGTTAACCCCATCCACTTTGACGTAGAAATTGAACCGTTAACGATAGAACCTTGTATTGGGTTGTGGAATAATATACACATAAAAACCTATCATCTGCAGAAACAAAATCGATTCTATCTTGCTTGGTTCAATATATATGGACACTTATCCCTTTTAGTCGGTTAACCTCACCCACAATAGATATGGACACTTATCCCTTTTAGTCGGTTAACCCAATCCACTTTGACGTAGAAATTGAATCGTTAACGATAGAACCTTGTATTGGCTTGTGGATTAATATACACATAAAAACCTATAATCTGCAAAAATAAAATCGATTCTATTTTGCTTGGTTCAATGGATATGGACACTTATCCCTTTTAGTCGGTTAACCGTACCCACTTTGACGTAGAAATTGAACCGATAACGATAGAACCTTGGATCAGCTTGTGGATTAATATACACATAAAAACCTATCATCTGCAAAAACAGAATCGATTCTACCTTGCTTGGTTCAATAGATATGGACACTTATCCCTTTTAGTCGGTTAACCCCAAGCACTATAACGTAGAAAAATTGAACCGTTAACGATAGAAACTTGGATCAGCTTGTGGGTTAATATACACATAAAAACCTATAATCTGCAAAAATAAAATGGATTCTATTTTACTTGGTTCAATAGATATGGACACTTATCCCTTTTAGTCGGATAACCCCACCCAGTATGACGTAGAAATTGAACCGTTAGCGATAGAACCTTGGATTAGCTTGTGGATTAATACACGCATAAAAACCTACCATCTGCAGAAATAAAATCGGTTCTATCTTGCTTGGTTCAATAGATATGTATACTTATCCCTTTTAGTCGGTTAACCCCACCCACTAAGACGTAGAAATTGAACCATTAAAGATAGAGCCTTGGATCAGCTTGTGGATTAATATACACATAAAACCCTATCATCTGCAGAAACAAAATCGATTCTATCTTGCTTGGTTCAATAGATATGGACACTTATCCCTTTTAGTCGGTTAACCTCACCCACAATAGATATGGACACTTATCCCTTTTAGTCGGTTAACCCCATCCACTTTGACGTAGAAATTGAACCGTTAACGATAGAACCTTGTATTGGGTTGTGGAATAATATACACATAAAAACCTATCATCTGCAGAAACAAAATCGATTCTATCTTGCTTGGTTCAATATATATGGACACTTATCCCTTTTAGTCGGTTAACCTCACCCACAGTAGATATGGACACTTATCCCTTTTAGTCGGTTAACCCCATCCACTTTGACGTAGAAATTGAACCGTTAACGATAGTATTGGCTTGTGGATTAATATACACATAAAAACCTATAATCTGCAAAAATAAAATCGATTCTATTTTGCTTGGTTCAATAGATATGGATACTTATCCCTTTTAGTCGGTTAACCCTACCCACTTTGACGTAGAAATTGAACCGTTAACGATAGAACCTTGGATCAGCTTGTGGATTAATATACACATAAAAACCTATCATCTGCAAAAACAAAATCGATTCTATCTTCCTTGGTTCAATAGATATGGACACTTATCCCTTTTAGTCGGTTAACCCCAACCACTATAACGTAGAAATTGAACCGTTAACGATAGAACCTTGGATCAGCTTGTGGATTAATATACACATAAAAACCTATAATCTGCAAAAATAAAATCGATTCTATTTTGCTTGGTTCAATAGATATGGACAAATATCCCTTTTAGTCGGATAACCCCACCCAGTATGACGTAGAAATTGAACCGTTAGCGATAGAACCTTGGATTAGCTTGTGGATTAATACACACATAAAAACCTACCATCTGCAGAAATAAAATCGGTTCTATCTTGCTTTGTTCAATAGATATGTATACTTATCTCTTTTAGTCGGTTAACCCCACCCACTAAGACGTAGAAATTGAACCATTAAAGATAGAGCCTTGGATCAGCTTGTGGATTAATATACACATAAAACCCTATCATCTGCAAAAATAAAATCGATTATATCTTGCTAGGTATGTACACTTATCCCTTTTAGTCGGTTAACCCTACCCGCTATGACGTAGAAATTGAACCATTAAAGATAGAGCCTTGGATCAGCTTGTGGATTAATATACGCTTAAAAACCTATCATCTGCAAAAACAAAGTCGTTCTATCTTGCTTGGTTCAATAGATATGGACACTTATCCCTTTTAGTCGGTTAACCTCACCCACAATAGATATGGACACTTATCCCTTTTAGTCGGTTAACCCCATCCCCTTTGACGTAGAAATTGAACCGTTAACGATAGAACCTTGTATTGGGTTGTGGAATAATATACACATAAAAACCTATCATCTGCAGAAACAAAATCGATTCTATCTAGCTTGGTTCAATAGATATGGACAATTATCCATTTTAGTCGGTTAACCCCATCCACTTTGACGTAGAAATTGAACCGTTAACGATAGAACCTTGTATTGGGTTGTGGAATAATACTCACATAAAAACCTATAATCTGCAGAAACAAAATCGATTCTATTTTGCTTGGTTCAATAGATATGGACACTTATCCCTTTTAGTCGGTTAACCCCATCCACTTTGACGTAGAAATTGAACCGTTAACGATAGAACCTTGTATTGGGTTGTGGAATAATATACACATAAAAACCTATCATCTGCAGAAACAAAATCGATTCTATCTTGCTTGGTTCAATAGATATGGACAATTATCCCTTTTAGTCGGTTAACCCCATCCACTTTGACGTAGAAATTGAACCGTTAACGATAGAACCTTGGATCAGCTTGTGGATTAATATACACATAAAAACCTATAATCTGCAAAAATAAAATCGATTCTATTTTGCTTGGTTCAATAGATATGGACACTTATCCCTTTTAGTCGGTTAACCCCACCCAGTATAACGTAGAAATTGAACCGTTAGCGATAGAACCTTGGATCAGCTTGTGGATTAATATACACATAAAAAACTACCATCTGCAAAAATAAATTCGATTCTATCTTGCTTGGTTCAATATATATGTATACTTATCCCTTTTAGTCGGTTAACCCCACCCACTATGACGTAGAAATTGAACCATTAAAGATAGAGCCTTGGATCAGCTTGTGGATTAATATACGCATAAAAACCTATCATCTGCAAAAACAAAGTCGTTCTATCTTGCTTGGTTCAATAGATATGGACACTTATCCCTTTTAGTCGGTTAACCTCACCCACAATAGATATGGACACTTATCCCTTTTAGTCGGTTAACCCCATCCACTTTGACGTAGAAATTGAACCGTTAACGATAGAACCTTGTATTGGGTTGTGGAATAATATACACATAAAAACCTATCATCTGCAGAAACAAAATCGATTCTATCTTGCTTGGTTCAGTAGATATGGACAATTATCCCTTTTAGTCGGTTAACCCCATCCACTTTGACGTAGAAATTGAACCGTTAACGATAGAACCTTGTATTGGGTTGTGGAATAATACTCACATAAAAACCTATAATCTGCAGAAACAAAATCGATTCTATTTTGCTTGGTTCAATAGATATGGACACTTATCCCTTTTAGTCGGTTAACCTCACCCACAATAGATATGGACACTTATCCCTTTTAGTCGGTTAACCCCATCCACTTTGACGTAGAAATTGAACCGTTAACGATAGAACCTTGTATTGGCTTGTGGATTAATACACACATAAAAACCTACCATCTGCAGAAATAAAATCGGTTCTATCTTGCTTGGTTCAATAGATATGTATACTTATCCCTTTTAGTCGGTTAACCCCACCCACTAAGACGTAGAAATTGAACCATTAAAGATAGAGCCTTGGATCAGCTTGTGGATTAATATACACATAAAACCCTATCATCTGCAAAAATAAAATCGATTCTATCTTGCTAGATATGTATACTTATCCCTTTTAGTCGGTTAACCCTACCCGCTATGACGTTGAAATTGAACCATTAAAGATAGAGCCTTGGATCAGCTTGTGGATTAATATACACATAAAAACCTATCATCTGCAAAAACAAAATCGATTCTATCTTGCTTGGTTCAATAGATATGGATACTTATCTCTTTTAGTCGGTTAACCCCAACCACTATAACGTAGAAATTGAACCGTTAACGATAGAACCTTGGATCAGCTTGTGTATTAATATACACATAAAAACCTATCATCTGCAAAAACAAAATCGATTCTATCTTGCTTGGTTCAATAGATATGGACACTTATCCCTTTTAGTCGGTTAACCCCACACAGTATGACGTAGAAATTGAACCGTTAGCGATAGAGCCTTGGATCAGCTTGTGGATTAATTTACACATAAAAACCTACCATCTGCAAAAATAAAGTCGATTCTATCTTGCTTGGTTCAATAGATATGGACACTTATCCCTTTTAGTTGGTTAACCCCACACAGTATGACGTAGAAATTGAACCGTTAGCGATAGAACCTTGGATCAGCTTGTGGATTAATATACACATAAAAACCTATCATCTGCAAAAACAAAATAGATTCTATCTTGCTTGGTTCAATAGATATGGACACTTATCCCTTTTAGTCGGTTAACCCCACACAGTATGACGTAGAAATTGAACCGTTAGCGATAGAGCCATGTATCAGCTTGTGGATTAATTTACACATAAAAACCTACCATCTGCAAAAATAAAGTCGATTCTATCTTGCTTGGTTCAATAGATATGGACACTTATCCCTTTTAGTTGGTTAACCCCACACAGTATGACGTAGAAATTGAACCGTTAGCGATAGAACCTTGGATCAGCTTGTGGATTAATATACACATAAAAACCTATCATCTGCAAAAACAGAATCGATTCTATCTTGCTTGGTTCAATAGATATGTATACTTATCCCTTTTAGTCGGTTAACCCCACCCACTATGACGTAGAAATTGAACCATTAAAGATAGAGCCTTGGATCAGCTTGTGGATTAATATACGCATAAAAACCTATCATCTGCAAAAACAAAGTCGTTCTATCTTGCTTGGTTCAATAGATATGGACACTTATCCCTTTTAGTCGGTTAACCCCATCCACTTTGACGTAGAAATTGAACCGTTAACGATAGAACCTTGTATTGGCTTGTGGATTAATATACACATAAAAACCTATCATCTGCAAAAACAAAATCGTTCTATCTTGCTTGGTTCAATAGATATGGACACTTATCCCTTTTAGGTGGTTAACCCCACACAGTATGACGTAGAAATTGAACCGTTAGCGATAGAACCTTGGATCAGCTTGTGGATTAATACACACATAAAAACCTATCATCTGCAAAAATAAAGTCGATTCTATCTTGCTTGGTTCAATAGATATGGACACATATCCCTTTTAGTTGGTTAACCCCACACAGTATGACGTAGAAATTGAACCGTTAGCGATAGAGCCTTGGATCAGCTTGTGGATTAATTTGCACATAAAAACCTACCATCTGCAAAAATAAAGTCGATTCTATCTTGCTTGGTTCAATAGATATGGACACTTATCCCTTTTAGTTGGTTAACCCCACACAGTATGACGTAGAAATTGAACCGTTAGCGATAGAACCTTGGATCAGCTTGTGGAGTAATATACACATAAAAACCTATCATCTGCAAAAACAAAATCGATTCTATCTTGCTTGGTTCAATAGATATGGACACTTATCCCTTTTAGTCGGTTAACCCCACACAGTATGACGTAGAAATTGAACCGTTAGCGATAGAGCCTTGGATCAGCTTGTGGATTAATTTACACATAAAAACTACCATCTGCAAAAATAAAGTCGATTCTATCTTGCTTGGTTCAATAGATATGGACACTTATCCCTTTTAGTTGGTTAACCCCACACAGTATGACGAAGAAATTGAACCGTTAGCGATAGAGCCTTGGATCAGCTTGTGGATTAATTTGCACATAAAAACCTACCATCTGCAAAAATAAAGTCGATTCTATCTTGCTTGGTTCAATAGATATGGATACTTATCCCTTTTAGTTGGTTAACCCCACACAGTATGACGTAGAAATTGAACCGTTAGCGATAGAGCCTTGGATCAGCTTGTGGATTAATATACACATAAAAACCTATCATCTGCAAAAACAAAATCGATTCTATCTTGCTTGGTTCAATAGATATGGACACTTATCCCTTTTAGTCGGTTAACCCCAACCACTATAACGTAGAAATTGAACCGTTAACGATAGAACCTTGGATCAGCTTGTGGATTAATATACACATAAAAACCTATAATCTGCAAAAATAAAATCGATTCTATTTTGCTTGGTTCAATAGATATGGACACTTATCCCTTTTAGTCGGTTAACCCCACCCAGTATAACGTAGAAATTGAACCGTTAGCGATAGAACCTTGGATCAGCTTGTGGATTAATATACACATAAAAAACTACCATCTGCAAAAATAAATTCGATTCTATCTTGCTTGGTTCAATATATATGTATACTTATCCCTTTTAGTCGGTTAACCCCACCCACTATGACGTAGAAATTGAACCATTAAAGATAGAGCCTTGGATCAGCTTGTGGATTAATATACGCATAAAAACCTATCATCTGCAAAAACAAAGTCGTTCTATCTTGCTTGGTTCAATAGATATGGACACTTATCCCTTTTAGTCGGTTAACCTCACCCACAATAGATATGGACACTTATCCCTTTTAGTCGGTTAACCCCATCCACTTTGACGTAGAAATTGAACCGTTAACGATAGAACCTTGTATTGGGTTGTGGAATAATACACACATAAAAACCTATCATCTGCAGAAACAAAATCGATTCTATCTTGCTTGGTTCAATAGATATGGACAATTATCCCTTTTAGTCGGTTAACCCCATCCACTTTGACTTAGAAATTGAACCGTTAACGATAGAACCTTGTATTGGGTTGTGGAATAATACACACATAAAAACCTATCATCTGCAGAAACAAAATCGATTCTATTTTGCTTGGTTCAATAGATATGGACACTTATCCCTTTTAGTCGGTTAACCTCACCCACAATAGATATGGACACTTATCCCTTTTAGTCGGTTAACCCCATCCACTTTGACGTAGAAATTGAACCGTTAACGATAGAACCTTGTATTGGCTTGTGGATTAATACACACATAAAAACCTACCATCTGCAAAAATAAAATCGGCTCTATTTTGCTTGGTTCAATAGATATGTATACTTATCCCTTTTAGTCGGTTAACCCCACCCACTAAGACGTAGAAATTGAACCATTAAAGATAGAGCCTTGGATCAGCTTGTGGATTAATATACACATAAAACCCTATCATCTGCAAAAATAAAATCGATTCTATCTTGCTAGATATGTATACTTATTCCTTTTAGTCGGTTAACCCTACCCGCTATGACGTAGAAATTGAACCATTCAAGATAGAGCCTTGGATCAGCTTGTGGATTAATATACACATAAAAACCTATCATCTGCAAAAACAAAATCGATTCTATCTTGCTTGGTTCAATAGATATGGACACTTATCCCTTTTAGTCGGTTAACCCCAACCACTATAACGTAGAAATTGAACCGTTAACGATAGAACCTTGGATCAGCTTGTGGATTAATATACACATAAAAACCTATCATCTGCAAAAACAAAATCGATTCTATCTTGCTTGGTTCAATAGATATGGACACTTATCCCTTTTAGTCGGTTAACCCCACACAGTATGACGTAGAAATTGAACCGTTAGCGATAGAGCCTTGGATCAGCTTGTGGATTAATTTACACATAAAAACCTACCATCTGCAAAAATAAAGTCGATTCTATCTTGCTTGGTTCAATAGATATGGACACTTATCCCTTTTAGTTGGTTAACCCCACACAGTATGACGTAGAAATTGAACCGTTAGCGATAGAACCTTGGATCATCTTGTGGATTAATATACACATAAAAACCTATCATCTGCAAAAACAGAATCGATTCTATCTTGCTTGGTTCAATAGATATGTATACTTATCCCTTTTAGTCGGTTAACCCCACCCACTATGACGTAGAAATTGAACCATTAAAGATAGAGCCTTGGATCAGCTTGTGGATTAATATACGCATAAAAACCTATCATCTGCAAAAACAAAGTTGTTCTATCTTGCTTGGTTCAATAGATATGGACACTTATCCCTTTTAGTCGGTTAACCCCATCCACTTTGACGTAGAAATTGAACCGTTAACGATAGAACCTTGTATTGGCTTGTGGATTAATATACAAATAAAAACCTATCATCTGCAAAAACAAAATCGTTCTATCTTGCTTGGTTCAATAGATATGGACACTTATCCCTTTTAGGTGGTTAACCCCACACAGTATGACGTAGAAATTGAACCGTTAGCGATAGAACCTTGGATCAGCTTGTGGATTAATACACACATAAAAACCTATCATCTGCAAAAATAAAGTCGATTCTATCTTGCTTGGTTCAATAGATATGGACACTTATCCCTTTTAGTTGGTTAACCCCACACAGTATGACGTAGAAATTGAACCGTTAGCGATAGAGCCTTGGATCAGCTTGTGGATTAATTTACACATAAAAACCTAACATCTGCAAAAATAAAGTCGATTCTATCTTGCTTGGTTCAATAGATATGGACACTTATCCCTTTTAGTTGGTTAACCCCACACAGTATGACGTAGAAATTGAACCGTTAGCGATAGAACCTTTGATCAGCTTGTGGATTAATATACACATAAAAACCTATCATCTGCAGAAACAAAATCGATTCTATCTTGCTTGGTTCAATAGATATGGACACTTATCCCTTTTAGTCGGTTAACCTCACCCACAATAGATATGGACACTTATCCCTTTTAGTCGGTTAACCCCATCCACTTTGACGTAGAAATTGAACCGTTAACGATAGAACCTTGTATTGGGTTGTGGAGTAATATACACATAAAAACCTATCATCTGCAGAAACAAAATCGATTCTATCTTGCTTGGTTCAATATATATGGACACTTATCCCTTTTAGTCGGTTAACCCCACACAGTATGACGTAGAAATTGAACCGTTAGCGATAGAGCCTTGGATCAGCTTGTGGATTAATTTGCACATAAAAACCTACCATCTGCAAAAATAAAGTCGATTCTATCTTGCTTGGTTCAATAGATATGGATACTTATCCCTTTTAGTTGGTTAACCCCACACAGTATGACGTAGAAATTGAACCGTTAGCGATAGAGCCTTGGATCAGCTTGTGGATTAATATACACATAAAAACCTATCATCTGCAAAAACAAAATCGATTCTATCTTGCTTGGTTCAATAGATATGGACACTTATCCCTTTTAGTCGGTTAACCCCAACCACTATAACGTAGAAATTGAACCGTTAACGATAGAACCTTGGATCAGCTTGTGGATTAATATACACATAAAAACCTATAATCTGCAAAAATAAAATCGATTCTATTTTGCTTGGTTCAATAGATATGGACACTTATCCCTTTTAGTCGGTTAACCCAACCCAGTATAACGTAGAAATTGTACCGTTAGCGATAGAACCTTGGATCAGCTTGTGGATTAATATACACATAAAAAACTACCATCTGCAAAAATAAATTCGATTCTATCTTGCTTGGTTCAATATATATGTATACTTATCCCTTTTAGTCGGTTAACCCCACCCACTATGACGTAGAAATTGAACCATTAAAGATAGAGCCTTGGATCAGCTTGTGGATTAATATACGCATAAAAACCTATCATCTGCAAAAACAAAGTCGTTCTATCTTGCTTGGTTCAATAGATATGGACACTTATCCCTTTTAGTCGGTTAACCTCACCCACAATAGATATGGACACTTATCCCTTTTAGTCGGTTAACCCCATCCACTTTGACGTAGAAATTGAACCGTTAACGATAGAACCTTGTATTGGGTTGTGGAATAATACACACATAAAAACCTATCATCTGCAGAAACAAAATCGATTCTATCTTGCTTGGTTCAATAGATATGGACAATTATCCCTTTTAGTCGGTTAACCCCATCCACTTTGACTTAGAAATTGAACCGTTAACGATAGAACCTTGTATTGGGTTGTGGAATAATACACACATAAAAACCTATCATCTGCAGAAACAAAATCGATTCTATTTTGCTTGGTTCAATAGATATGGACACTTATCCCTTTTAGTCGGTTAACCTCACCCACAATAGATATGGACACTTATCCCTTTTAGTCGGTTAACCCCATCCACTTTGACGTAGAAATTGAACCGTTAACGATAGAACCTTGTATTGGCTTGTGGATTAATACACACATAAAAACCTACCATCTGCAAAAATAAAATCGGCTCTATTTTGCTTGGTTCAATAGATATGTATACTTATCCCTTTTAGTCGGTTAACCCCACCCACTAAGACGTAGAAATTGAACCATTAAAGATAGAGCCTTGGATCAGCTTGTGGATTAATATACACATAAAACCCTATCATCTGCAAAAATAAAATCGATTCTATCTTGCTAGATATGTATACTTATCCCTTTTAGTCGGTTAACCCTACCCGCTATGACGTAGAAATTGAACCATTCAAGATAGAGCCTTGGATCAGCTTGTGGATTAATATACACATAAAAACCTATCATCTGCAAAAACAAAATCGATTCTATCTTGCTTGGTTCAATAGATATGGACACTTATCCCTTTTAGTCGGTTAACCCCAACCACTATAACGTAGAAATTGAACCGTTAACGATAGAACCTTGGATCAGCTTGTGGATTAATATACACATAAAAACCTATCATCTGCAAAAACAAAATCGATTCTATCTTGCTTGGTTCAATAGATATGGACACTTATCCCTTTTAGTCGGTTAACCCCACACAGTATGACGTAGAAATTGAACCGTTAGCGATAGAGCCTTGGATCAGCTTGTGGATTAATTTACACATAAAAACCTACCATCTGCAAAAATAAAGTCGATTCTATCTTGCTTGGTTCAATAGATATGGACACTTATCCCTTTTAGTTGGTTAACCCCACACAGTATGACGTAGAAATTGAACCGTTAGCGATAGAACCTTGGATCATCTTGTGGATTAATATACACATAAAAACCTATCATCTGCAAAAACAGAATCGATTCTATCTTGCTTGGTTCAATAGATATGTATACTTATCCCTTTTAGTCGGTTAACCCCACCCACTATGACGTAGAAATTGAACCATTAAAGATAGAGCCTTGGATCAGCTTGTGGATTAATATACGCATAAAAACCTATCATCTGCAAAAACAAAGCTGTTCTATCTTGCTTGGTTCAATAGATATGGACACTTATCCCTTTTAGTCGGTTAACCCCATCCACTTTGACGTAGAAATTGAACCGTTAACGATAGAACCTTGTATTGGCTTGTGGATTAATATACAAATAAAAACCTATCATCTGCAAAAACAAAATCGTTCTATCTTGCTTGGTTCAGTAGATATGGACACTTATCCCTTTTAGTCGGTTAACCCCAACCACTATAACGTAGAAATTGAACCGTTAACGATAGAACCTTGGATCAGCTTGTGGATTAATATACACATAAAAACCTATCATCTGCAAAAACAAAATCGATTCTATCTTGCTTGGTTCAATAGATATGGACACTTATCCCTTTTAGTCGGTTAACCCCACACAGTATGACGTAGAAATTGAACCGTTAGCGATAGAGCCTTGGATCAGCTTGTGGATTAATTTACACATAAAAACCTAACATCTGCAAAAATAAAGTCGATTCTATCTTGCTTGGTTCAATAGATATGGACACTTATCCCTTTTAGTTGGTTAACCCCACACAGTATAACGTAGAAATTGAACCGTTAGCGATAGAACCTTTGATCAGCTTGTGGATTAATATACACATAAAAACCTATCATCTGCAGAAACAAAATCGATTATATCTTGCTTGGTTCAATAGATATGGACACTTATCCCTTTTAGTCGGTTAACCTCACCCACAATAGATATGGACACTTATCCCTTTTAGTCGGTTAACCCCATCCACTTTGACGTAGAAATTGAACCGTTAACGATAGAACCTTGTATTGGGTTGTGGAGTAATATACACATAAAAACCTATCATCTGCAGAAACAAAATCGATTCTATCTTGCTTGGTTCAATATATATGGACACTTATCCCTTTTAGTCGGTTAACCCCACACAGTATGACGTAGAAATTGAACCGTTAGCGATAGAGCCTTGGATCAGCTTGTGGATTAATTTGCACATAAAAACCTACCATCTGCAAAAATAAAGTCGATTCTATCTTGCTTGGTTCAATAGATATGGATACTTATCCCTTTTAGTTGGTTAACCCCACACAGTATGACGTAGAAATTGAACCGTTAGCGATAGAGCCTTGGATCAGCTTGTGGATTAATATACACATAAAAACCTATCATCTGCAAAAACAAAATCGATTCTATCTTGCTTGGTTCAATAGATATGGACACTTATCCCTTTTAGTCGGTTAACCCCAACCACTATAACGTAGAAATTGAACCGTTAACGATAGAACCTTGGATCAGCTTGTGGATTAATATACACATAAAAACCTATAATCTGCAAAAATAAAATCGATTCTATTTTGCTTGGTTCAATAGATATGGACACTTATCCCTTTTAGTCGGTTAACCCCACCCAGTATAACGTAGAAATTGAACCGTTAGCGATAGAACCTTGGATCAGCTTGTGGATTAATATACACATAAAAAACTACCATCTGCAAAAATAAATTCGATTCTATCTTGCTTGGTTCAATATATATGTATACTTATCCCTTTTAGTCGGTTAACCCCACCCACTATGACGTAGAAATTGAACCATTAAAGATAGAGCCTTGGATCAGCTTGTGGATTAATATACGCATAAAAACCTATCATCTGCAAAAACAAAGTCGTTCTATCTTGCTTGGTTCAATAGATATGGACACTTATCCCTTTTAGTCGGTTAACCTCACCCACAATAGATATGGACACTTATCCCTTTTAGTCGGTTAACCCCATCCACTTTGACGTAGAAATTGAACCGTTAACGATAGAACCTTGTATTGGGTTGTGGAATAATACACACATAAAAACCTATCATCTGCAGAAACAAAATCGATTCTATCTTGCTTGGTTCAATAGATATGGACAATTATCCCTTTTAGTCGGTTAACCCCATCCACTTTGACTTAGAAATTGAACCGTTAACGATAGAACCTTGTATTGGGTTGTGGAATAATACACACATAAAAACCTATCATCTGCAGAAACAAAATCGATTCTATTTTGCTTGGTTCAATAGATATGGACACTTATCCCTTTTAGTCGGTTAAACTCACCCACAATAGATATGGACACTTATCCCTTTTAGTCGGTTAACCCCATCCACTTTGACGTAGAAATTGAACCGTTAACGATAGAACCTTGTATTGGCTTGTGGATTAATACACACATAAAAACCTACCATCTGCAAAAATAAAATCGGCTCTATTTTGCTTGGTTCAATAGATATGTATACTTATCCCTTTTAGTCGGTTAACCCTACCCGCTATGACGTAGAAATTGAACCATTCAAGATAGAGCCTTGGATCAGCTTGTGGATTAATGTACACATAAAAACCTATCATCTGCAAAAACAAAATCGATTCTATCTTGCTTGGTTCAATAGATATGGACACTTATCCCTTTTAGTCGGTTAACCCCACACAGTATGACGTAGAAATTGATCCGTTAGCGATAGAGCCTTGGATCAGCTTGTGGATTAATTTACACATAAAAACCTACCATCTGCAAAAATAAAGTCGATTCTATCTTGCTTGGTTCAATAGATATGGACACTTATCCCTTTTAGTTGGTTAACCCCACACAGTATGACGTAGAAATTGAACCGTTAGCGATAGAACCTTGGATCATCTTGCGGATTAATATACACATAAAAACCTATCATCTGCAAAAACAGAATCGATTCTATCTTGCTTGGTTCAATAGATATGTATACTTATCCCTTTTAGTCGGTTAACCCCACCCACTATGACGTAGAAATTGAACCATTAAAGATAGAGCCTTGGATCAGCTTGTGGATTAATATACGCATAAAAACCTATCATCTGCAAAAACAAAGTTGTTCTATCTTGCTTGGTTCAATAGATATGGACACTTATCCCTTTTAGTCGGTTAACCCCATCCACTTTGACGTAGAAATTGAACCGTTAACGATAGAACCTTGTATTGGCTTGTGGATTAATATACAAATAAAACCCTATCATCTGCAAAAACAAAATCGTTCTATCTTGCTTGGTTCAATAGATATGGACACTTATCCCTTTAGGTGGTTAACCCCACACAGTATGACGTAGAAATTGAACCGTTAGCGATAGAACCTTGGATCAGCTTGTGGATTAATACACACATAAAAACCTATCATCTGCAAAAATGAAGTCGATTCTATCTTGCTTGGTTCAATAGATATGGACACTTATCCCTTTTAGTTGGTTAACCCCACACAGTATGACGTAGAAATTGAACCGTTAGCGATAGAGCCTTGGATCAGCTTGTGGATTAATTTACACATAAAAACCTAACATCTGCAAAAATAAAGTCGATTCTATCTTGCTTGGTTCAATAGATATGGACACTTATCCCTTTTAGTTGGTTAACCCCACACAGTATGACGTAGAAATTGAACCGTTAGCGATAGAACCTTTGATCAGCTTGTGGATTAATATACACATAAAAACCTATCATCTGCAGAAACAAAATCGATTCTATCTTGCTTGGTTCAATAGATATGGACACTTATCCCTTTTAGTCGGTTAACCTCACCCACAATAGATATGGACACTTATCCCTTTTAGTCGGTTAACCCCATCCACTTTGACGTAGAAATTGAACCGTTAACGATAGAACCTTGTATTGGGTTGTGGAGTAATATACACATAAAAACCTATCATCTGCAGAAACAAAATCGATTCTATCTTGCTTGGTTCAATATATATGGACACTTATCCCTTTTAGTCGGTTAACCTCACCCACAATAGATATGGACACTTATCCCTTTTAGTCGGTTAACCCCATCCACTTTGACGTAGAAATTGAATCGTTAACGATAGAACCTTGTATTGGCTTGTGGATTAATATACACATAAAAACCTATAATCTGCAAAAATAAAATCGATTCTATTTTGCTTGGTTCAATGGATATGGACACTTATCCCTTTTAGTCGGTTAACCGTACCCACTTTGACGTAGAAATTGAACCGATAACGATAGAACCTTGGATCAGCTTGTGGATTAATATACACATAAAAACCTATCATCTGCAAAAACAAAATCGATTCTACCTTGCTTGGTTCAATAGATATGGACACTTATCCCTTTTAGTCGGTTAACCCCAAGCACTATAACGTAGAAATTGAACCGTTAACGATAGAACCTTGGATCAGCTTGTGGATTAATATACACATAAAAACCTATAATCTGCAAAAATAAAATGGATTCTATTTTGCTTGGTTCAATAGATATGGACACTTATCCCTTTTAGTCGGATAACCCCACCCAGTATGACGTAGAAATTGAACCGTTAGCGATAGAACCTTGGATTAGCTTGTGGATTAATACACACATAAAAACCTACCATCTGCAGAAATAAAATCGGTTCTATCTTGCTTGGTTTAATAGATATGTATACTTATCCCTTTTAGTCGGTTAACCCCACCCACTAAGACGTAGAAATTGAACCATTAAAGATAGAGCCTTGGATCAGCTTGTGGATTAATATACACATAAAACCCTATCATCTGCAGAAACAAAATCGATTCTATCTTGCTTGGTTCAATAGATATGGACACTTATCCCTTTTAGTCGGTTAACCTCACCCACAATAGATATGGACACTTATCCCTTTTAGTCGGTTAACCCCATCCACTTTGACGTAGAAATTGAACCGTTAACGATAGAACCTTGTATTGGGTTGTGGAATAATATACACATAAAAACCTATCATCTGCAGAAACAAAATCGATTCTATCTTGCTTGGTTCAATATATATGGACACTTATCCCTTTTAGTCGGTTAACCTCACCCACAATAGATATGGACACTTATCCCTTTTAGTCGGTTAACCCCATCCACTTTGACGTAGAAATTGAACCGTTAACGATAGAACCTTGTATTGGCTTGTGGATTAATATACACATAAAAACCTATAATCTGCAAAAATAAAATCGATTCTATTTTGCTTGGTTCAATAGATATGGATACTTATCCCTTTTAGTCGGTTAACCCTACCCACTTTGACGTAGAAATTGAACCGTTAACGATAGAACCTTGGATCAGCTTGTGGATTAATATACACATAAAAACCTATCATCTGCAAAAACAAAATCGATTCTATCTTCCTTGGTTCAATAGATATGGACACTTATCCCTTTTAGTCGGTTAACCCCAACCACTATAACGTAGAAATTGAACCGTTAACGATAGAACCTTGGATCAGCTTGTGGATTAATATACACATAAAAACCTATAATCTGCAAAAATAAAATCGATTCTATTTTGCTTTGTTCAATAGATATGGACAAATATCCCTTTTAGTCGGATAACCCCACCCAGTATGACGTAGAAATTGAACCGTTAGCGATAGAACCTTGGATTAGCTTGTGGATTAATACACACATAAAAACCTACCATCTGCAGAAATAAAATCGGTTCTATCTTGCTTGGTTCAATAGATATGTATACTTATCCCTTTTAGTCGGTTAACCCCACCCACTAAGACGTAGAAATTGAACCATTAAAGATAGAGCCTTGGATCAGCTTGTGGATTAATGTACACAGAAAACCCTATCATCTGCAAAAATAAAATCGATTCTATCTTGCTAGGTATGTACACTTATCCCTTTTAGTCGGTTAACCCTACCCGCTATGACGTAGAAATTGAACCATTAAAGATAGAGCCTTGGATCAGCTTGTGGATTAATATACACATAAAAACCTATCATCTGCAAAAACAAAATCGATTCTATCTTGCTTGGTTCAATAGATATGGACACTTATCCCTTTTAGTCGGTTAACCCCAACCACTATAACGTAGAAATTGAACCGTTAACGATAGAACCTTGGATCAGCTTGTGGATTAATATACACATAAAAACCTATAATCTGCAAAAATAAAATCTATTCTATTTTGCTTGGTTCAATAGATATGGACACTTATCCCTTTTAGTCGGTTAACCCCACCCAGTATAACGTAGAAATTGAACCGTTAGCGATAGAACCTTGGATCAGCTTGTGGATTAATATACACATAAAAAACTACCATCTGCAAAAATAAATTCGATTCTATCTTGCTTGGTTCAATATATATGTATACTTATCCCTTTTAGTCGGTTAACCCCACCCACTATGACGTAGAAATTGAACCATTAAAGATAGAGCCTTGGATCAGCTTGTGGATTAATATACGCATAAAAACCTATCATCTGCAAAAACAAAGTTGTTCTATCTTGCTTGGTTCAATAGATATGGACACTTATCCCTTTTAGTCGGTTAACCTCACCCACAATAGATATGGACACTTATCCCTTTTAGTCGGTTAACCCCATCCACTTTGACGTAGAAATTGAACCGTTAACGATAGAACCTTGGATCAGCTTGTGGATTAATATACACATAAAAACCTATCATCTGCAAAAATAAAGTCGATTCTATCTTGCTTGGTTCAATAGATATGGACACTTATCCCTTTTAGTCGGTTAACCCCATCCACTTTGACGTAGAAATTGAACCGTTAACGATAGAACCTTGTGTTGGGTTGTGGAATAATACACACATAAAAACCTATCATCTGCAAAAATGAAGTCGATTCTATCTTGCTTGGTTCAATAGATATGGACACTTATCCCTTTTAGTTGGTTAACCCCACACAGTATGACGTAGAAATTGAACCGTTAGCGATAGAGCCTTGGATCAGCTTGTGGATTAATTTACACATAAAAACCTAACATCTGCAAAAATAAAGTCGATTCTATCTTGCTTGGTTCAATAGATATGGACACTTATCCCTTTTAGTCGGTTAACCCCATCCACTTTGACGTAGAAATTGAACCGTTAACGATAGAACCTTGTATTGGGTTGTGGAATAATACACACATAAAAACCTATCATCTGCAGAAACAAAATCGATTCTATCTTGCTTGGTTCAATAGATATGGACAATTATCCCTTTTAGTCGGTTAACCCCATCCACTTTGACTTAGAAATTGAACCGTTAACGATAGAACCTTGTATTGGGTTGTGGAATAATACACACATAAAAACCTATCATCTGCAGAAACAAAATCGATTCTATTTTGCTTGGTTCAATAGATATGGACACTTATCCCTTTTAGTCGGTTAAACTCACCCACAATAGATATGGACACTTATCCCTTTTAGTCGGTTAACCCCATCCACTTTGACGTAGAAATTGAACCGTTAACGATAGAACCTTGTATTGGCTTGTGGATTAATACACACATAAAAACCTACCATCTGCAAAAATAAAATCGGCTCTATTTTGCTTGGT